>NC_090727.1:9802252-9812252 GCF_036898095.1 Palaemon carinicauda | reverse complement strand
TGTCATAGAACAAACTTTAGTGTACGCACCACTGGGATTTTTAGCACCTGTGTATTGCAACAACGGTCTTCATTTATAATATAAAAACAGTGGCTGTTGTTACTTAGTCCTTAGCTTTTTGAAGGGTATTTTCATTCTACTATTTCGTCTGCAGTATTTTTTTTTTCGCAGTCATGTTATTTAACTATCCTTTAATGGGCGTATATAGTTGTATTTTAAGACAGAATGAACTCCCTATAGTTACAAAGGATCAATTAAATTGTTAAAGAAAATTGTTCGACTATGTAAAGAACAGACTAAAATACTACATAATGACGTTATCTCTCTCTCTCTCTCTCTCTCTCTCTCTCTCTCTCTCTCTCTCTCTCTCTCTCTCCAGAATATCACGATGAATGAAACACTTGTAAGCATTTCGAGGGACGTCAAATACTCGGGAAACAACAAAGCAATTTTAACGTTGAATGAATGGAAATAAATACGAGAAGGTATATGAGTGGACGTGCTATATATGACTAGTTTACATGATGACGAGGGCGGGGGAGAATCCTTTTATTGCGTTTCAATTAGTGTGCGGGATTTAAGGGCTGTATGGGAGGGCCTTTGGGAGGTTTTGAGCGGCAATTGCAGGTCTTCTTTAAGTTGCGTTGCAATTTATTCTTTCCATATTCATGTAATCGTGCATGCTTATGCCTCACGTTTTTGCCAGTAATTCTTTTGTTATAAACTTGCTATAAGTAAAAGGACATACGCGTGAGCGCAATACTGGACTATGATTTTTTATCGATATTTGCAGAGAATTTTCATAGATATTCGATGGAAATTCATGGATATTGGTATGGAATTTAATGAAGGTTTACTAAGAATTTTATTTATATCTGGAATTAGTTAACAAGTATTGATAAGTTACACCTTTGAGATTCTCTGAAAAGAAAATTTTCATGATTTGATTTAAAGTATTTGATTTATTTTCCTATTTCATTCTCCCTGTGGTTCTTTTGCGCATATATATATATATATATATATATATATATATCACTAACACTCGTGATTTTAATCAATGTAAATATCAACCACCGTGGCATTTAATACCGAATTCTACCTTGGGAATATATATCCACTTGATAGCTCCGTTGGTAGAGTCCTCGCAGGTATGGTTTCGGCTTAGAGACAGGGGTTAGATTCTCTGCCCAGTGAAAGTGGTCTCCGAGTGTGCCTCTCGGGGTACCCCCAATTTCACCATTTTATGAGTCCCCCCCCCCTCCCGCCTGCACCTCTAAGCGTGACAGGAGATATATATATATATATATATATATATATATATTTATATATATATATATGTATATATATCATAGTTAGACACTTGCTCTTAATTATATATAGTAGAAATTTGTCAGCGATGAGCATTATCTCTTATGATAATTGCTTGTTAAAAGATTGAAGGAGAACGGGAGAGGATATACGTATTATCTTCTATCTCATGTAAATACAAAATATTGTCTTTCCCATTTTCATGGTGTTTCAACATTCGATTGGAGGAAACAATTTCGTATTCGTAACAAACTTGAAAACCAAAGTACTTTTCTTTGACGCCCTTTGTAGCACACAGCCAGAAGTTGCACTGTTAGTTGAGCACAAAATATTTCCTCAAGGTAAGAAAGTATTCTCTTTACCTTGTATTTCCCCATATATTTAGAGATGAAAGCGTTGCCCAGTTCGGGCCATTATTATATGGTCTAGCTCTTTAATACTTCGTCCACGACTAAGGTAAATTACTCTTTTTCTCTTCTATTAGTAGTTCCTGTTTGTGCCATTGCGATTAAATGAAAATTTATTTTGACACTGTGTTCTGCTGCGTATGTTTTTGTAGAAAATTAAAAAGAATGTATAGTGAGTATTTCACTTAAAGTGGAAAGGTAGTATCCGCATGACGCATATTAATACATGCCGTATGTCCATGGTTTTGGGTGTATATAATTATCTTTAATTTTTTTTAATTGATTATATAGAATTGTCAGTCCAATAGTTAGTGATTGATATTGCTCATAATTTCATTCATGTATATGCATATACATACAAATTTCCCTACCATCTAAACCTCTCATCCATATCATTATATATTATGCACATATCATTTGTTTGTGTTTCTTTTTTATTACATTGCGAAGGCATTTCATTCCTGTTTCAGCAATATAACGATAGACATGACTGGCTTCTTGTTTTTATTTAGAATTTTCCTTTTTATGCATAATCCAACTAGTTAACAGTTACGCCAATATTGCAGCACCGGTAAATATCAGGTCGTCTAATTTTCTACTGTGTTTCGTAGGAAACTGCCAATGCTATTGCAGAAGAGGAAGAGGTTATCATATTCTAAAGTCTTTACTAGAGTACATTTCACGAAATGATTTAAGATGCTTTTAATTGCACGTTATTTTGCCATTTCCGACCAGGGTAACTATTGATGTACAATTTTCTTCTATAACTAGATGTTAACGAGGTACTCAGAACAACATTCTCAATATGAATATATACATAAAAAGTAAGACTTCTTTTGGTCAGGAATATCAGACTAAGGGTGGAAGATAACTGTCTGAAGGAGGTAAATGAAGACCATATTTTCAAAATTCAGGATCTTATTAAATAACACGGCTAGTTACAACAGAGGTATTGAATGCATTAAAGTATGAAAACCGATGCAAATTGCTGAGCTCAGATAATATTGAAAATGCGATCAAAACTAGCAAACAAGGCTTTCGGCCAAGTAATGCCATATACCTTGAAACTCTGGGCAGCAAGGTAAGAATTGAATGCCTTCAAACGTCCCTTTTCTTTTCATGTAATTAAATTTTTCTGTCAGAGGAATTGATTCGTAATGTCCAAGTTTTGCTACAATAACAGTAAAGAGAAATAAAAATTGTGTTCTCAACGAAGATTGCATTTATTGGAAAACTTACGTGAGTGGGTGGGATGGAGAGGCTTCTTTCACGTATGAGAGAGAGAGAGAGAGAGAGAGAGAGAGAGAGAGAGAGAGAGAGAGAACTCAGAAAAATGTTGATCTCATTCATGTAATATACAAGAGGGCATTTTATTTCCCAAGAGAAATATGTTTACAAAAATCACCGAAATTAGTAAATATTTAACGTCAAGTCAAGTCATAATCCGATTTACATCCGGAAATGATTAGATTTTCAAATGAAATATTTCCAACCATGCGAAATACATCCAAGGATAAGACAAAAAATGGGGTCACTTAATACTGTTCAAAATGTTTTGATGAAACGTTTTTTTTTTTTTTCGTTTCAAATAATAAAAGACAAACAAATGAAAAAATAGACATTCTGTCATAACATTTTGGCTGTGTAAAGATGAAAATTAGTCTCAATTTGTGCTACGTTATACAGATACTGAAATCTTGTTTCGTTTGACTTCCCACCATTTAACACTGTTGCAAAAGCAATGGTTCGAAAGGGACCGGATTGCAGAAGTGATTTTTTTTAACTCTCTCTCTCTCTCTCTCTCTCTCTCTCTCTCTCTCTCTCTCTCTCTCACATATTTCTGGTCCATCGCGTATGAAATATTTTCTACTCACAAAAACAGACGTGTGGATGAATGAATTTTGTGTGTGTGTATATATATATATATATATATATATATATATAAAATCGTCGTACTTATTGTACATCTATCACCCTATTTGCATACAGGAATTACATTTATTTTTGCAGTTCAGTACCTTATAAATCTTGATCAATATCCGTAAAATATGATTATAAATTTTCTTGATAGCTAAGAATTAGAATAAAAACTTATGCAATGTGTATTATAGCGATATAATTTTTTTAATGCTTGTTTTGTTTTATACCTGGGCTAATTCAGTGTTATAACGTCTAATTGCCTTCATAGATCCCGGGAAATTTTGAAGTTTGATTTATATATTCTCTAAGTTATAAATGTCTTAATTATACACAGAGTTTAGATATTGACTTTCATGATGGTGGTATGCTGCTGCATGTTATAAAAGCGCAATTCCATTAAAGACTTCGTTTATTAATGTTTTTACGAGATGGATCATTTGAAAATGGATCGCGGTTGTTAGGAAAATATCAGAATTTTTCAGAACATTACTCGAGATACTAATCAGTTGGTTTGCACCCGTAAACAGGTGTTCATTTCAAAAGTGGAACAGTGTTGGAAAGAAAAGTTTTTATTTCAAAAGCTCAACGGAATACAACCTATATCCATAAAGAAATTAGACTGAATTTATAATGACTTTTCAATGTTAATTTAAGTTTTCCCTTGGAATTTTTAAGGATATTTAATATCCTCCCATATTTTTAATTCAGTAGTATCATGCTAATAATGTTTCATTAAGATGAAAAAATGGTGAATTATTCTTCTCATGAAGAGCTCCTTGATTCTTCCTAAATGGAATTCGTTGCATTTCGAGCGGCTATCCATTTCAAATGATCATTCTTAAACTTGGTCGTTAAAATGTCCGCGATTTACATTGCAGGAATGTTCATTGCGATAGGGACAGGCCTGGAAAAACTAACTTGCTATCAATGATTTTAATCTCTCTCTCTCTCTCTCTCTCTCTCTCTCTCTCTCTCTCTCTCTCATTGTAGTTCATTACACTCTTCCATTCCCAGTATATCGATAATGCTTTTGTTGTATATTTTTTTTTACTTCTATGAGTAGTATAATTATTGCTGCTAGTAGTGACATTAATTGTAGTAAATATCCATATGATGTTTGAAGTTCTTTTTTATCATCATTTTTGCGCAATTTAACTTTAGACTTTGATTTACACAAATGCCTTGATTTTTATTTTTTACATTTATGCTGCGAATGATAATTCCTTTTTCATAGCCATTGATATATAATAATAAAAAGGAGAATGTCCATATTGTTAAGAAACATACAAAGATGATGACAATCTCTATCAAGCTTTATTTCCATCTTTTATTGCCATTCAGTACGATCTTGGTAGTTTGGAAATTATCTCAGGAGAGGTTATAACTCCCCGCCCCCCTCCCCCCCCCCAAAAAAAAAATCATATGATGCACATCTAATCCTGAAGGTAACACTCCCATTGTTCAGCCAGGTGAATGAACAGTCTGCAGTCATTTCTATTTTGTATTACAATTTGCGTACATTTCTACCATCGAAAGATACTAATGTCAGTGTTAGCTTGTTTTTCTTTTAAACATTCAGAGGATTCGAGTACTTCGCAACTAATCCTTTCAGGGAATAAATGTTGCATGTAAAGCCCCTTTTCCGAGGTTTCCAAACACAGTGTCTCTCCCTACTAGGGGATGAGATTACAAATGTTGAGACGCTTCTAGTTCGTCATTTTCAACGTAACTCTAATACACTAACGCACGAATTCTCTTTCACTTTCAAAGAAATCTATATATTACAATTGCACAAGTCGAGAAATATGTCAACATTAATTATTACTTCAATATGTAACAGTGACGGTTGAAGTTACATTTGATATTTTAAAAAATACCGTTTCTACTTTTTTTATTAATTCACTATACCAGTGTATGCTTATAAATTTCCCAATGCAATAACATTAGAAGTTCGAACATTATTAAGAATGTGTTTACTAGAGTAGAAGATATAAAATAAAAAAGTGTAGACTCATGCTAACATGTTACATGCTTAATCCATCATATATATATATATATATATATATATATATATATATATATATATATATATATATATATACACGTGTGTGTGTATATACATATATATATATACACACACACACTCATTTCACCTAATCTATTTAATATTGTTGACTAAAAAATTAAGAAAACGAGCAAATTCATTCTTCCATCATCCATACAAACATTTATTCATTAATCTTATTTATTTCCATTGAATCTCATTACCTTACTCCTGTTCACATTTACTCTTACTTTCTCCCATTGCAAACACTTACAATCACCACCTTCTGCGGTTTCTTTTTGCTCTCTTCAATTTAAATAGTATGATTTCTAAACATCAGATATTTCACATTTTAGTAATTAACGTTTCCCACATTTCACCCACATTCACTGTCTTGTTTCTGAACTTTCAAATCACTCCTTCCATAAAGGTTTAAAGGCCGCTCATGAATGGCAGAGGCAAGGGACAATGGCAGTGCCTTAGCTAGCAGGACAGTGTCCTAGAGACTGAACATATGTACATATGATCAACGCCCAAGGCCCCTCTCCACTCAAGCTAGGGCCAGGGAGGGCACAGCAATGGCTGCTAATGACTTGGCAGGTTGGCTTATAGGCTCTCCCAAACCCTCCATCCTTAGCTCAAAAGGATGGTGAGGTTGCAGACACTACAGGAAACTATAGAGCTTGAGCTGGACTTGAACCCCCGTCCAGCGTATCACCAGTCAGGGTCGTTTCCTATATTTCACCACAGCCCTAGTGATAAGCAGTCAAGAAGCCATATCTCGCCCTTGTCTCCGACTCGCTTAACTACAATTTAGTCTCGCCTGCCTACGTACTCTTATCACATGCTTGACTTGTATCATGAAAAATATGTTGCTGTTGAATTAAAACCGATATATTTCGTTGGTTCACAACAAAGTTGTTTGTGCACCGAATAATTGCTTGCATTATTGCTGAGAGATACTTATTATTCATATAGATGATTATCACAAACTCCATTGAGTCGATAAATATTACTTTCCTCTTATCTAGATAAGTAATGCTTTAAATTCATCAGCGTAATTATCTTTATAATTAAAGTGTCAACATTGCTCGTTCAAAAGAATCAGTGTTATTAAAACACCCTGTTGTTTCCCCTTCAGTTTTTTATTTTTATTTTTTTCCAGCATGACTTTTGAAATGGTTTTATTGGTTTTGCTTAATGATACAGTATTATTACTTTCCAAAGTGGCTTATTATATTAATATCCTTTTCAGATTTCTCTCTCTCTCTCTCTCTCTCTCTCTCTCTCTCTCTCTCTCTCTCTCTCTCTCTCTCTCTCTCTCATATGCATTTACCCCAATATGCGTTCACATTGTAGATGTTTAACATTACTTTAACCTTGAGGTGAGCATGTAAAACTATGTCTTTTAAGGTATGACGTCACAGTCAAGGCACCTTTGGTTAGGTCAATTCCAAATGTAAATGATTGTGCATTATTAGAATTATCTGAAAAATTGACTTTAAGTCTTGGAAGTTAACGAACCTTGCAGCAAAAACCAATTCAAGATATTTAATGATTTAGATATTTTTCTAGATAGGTGTCGCAATAGTTTTGTCATCGACGCGGAAAGTCATTATTTGCTTGTTATACAAGGTTTGTTCCCTGGAGAAACATTGGTGATAAAATTATTATTATTATTATTATTGTTATTTGTTATTATTGCTGTTGTTGTTGTCGGCGTCGATGTTATTATTGTTATTATTATTATTATTGTTATTATTATTATTATTATTGTTATTGTTATTATTATATTATTATTATTATTATTATTATTATTATTATTATTATTATTATTATTATTTGTTGCAGTAGTAGTAAGAGGAGGAGGAGTTAAAATCCCACAAGTTTTTTTGAAGCACGTCCTCTTTAAATATTTGATAGGAGTTTTTACGTTTATTTTTCATCATACAAAAAGAATTTTTTTTTTCCATATCAAGACTAACGTACACCGGAAGTTAGACAACACCTACCGATGAGTGAGAATTGACGATTGATTAATTCCTTGATGCATTACGTAGACTAACGTTGAAACAGACAATAAACAAAACCTTTTTAATTCCTCTGGGACTGAAAGGGCCTTTATATACCATTCTTTTGCTCTTAACGTTCAGAGGAATAGATTGGCGACCTTGTTTGTTTTGATTCTTTTGCTCTTAACGTTCAGAGGAATAGATTGGCGACCTTGTTTGTTTTGAATTCTTTTGCTCTTAACGGTCAGAGGAATAGATTGGCGACCTTGTTTGTTTTGAATTCTTTTGCTCTTAACGTTCAGAGGAATAGATTGGCGACCTTGTTTGTTTTGAATTCTTTTGCTCTTAACGTTCAGGGGAATAGATTGGCGACCTTGTTTGTTTTGAATTCTTTTGCTCTTAACGTTCAGGGGAATAGATTGGCGACCTTGTTTGTTTTGAATTCTTTTGCTCTTAACGTTCAGAGTAATATATTGGCGACCTTGTTTGTTTTGAATTCTCTCTTTATTGATTGAGTTTGAGTTGATTTCCTAATCTTTTCTCCTGATATTTCTCGTAAATCCTGCTAAAAATGCAAAAGTAGAACGTCCATTTATGGCTGAATTGCGTAGTAATTTAAAGAGTAATAGTAAGAGAGAGAGAGAGAGAGAGAGAGAGAGAGAGAGAGAGAGAGAGAGAGAGAGAGAGAGAGAGAGAGAGAGATAGATTTAACGAATGGGTAAAAATCAAGACTCTTGAAACACATTGTGGGAACCCAAAAGGGAAGTGTCACGTTTTGGTGATTAGCTTTTTAGTTGAAGGATTCGTGTTCATTTTGCATTCAGAAGCGTTATGAGACTGGATGAGATATAGCTTCTTGATACCTACATTGTCACTTTTGACTCGATGGCCTTCTCGAAATCACTGCGTCGGAGAATTCTCACTGGTTTCAATTGACTATTTAACATTGAGAGTAATAATCATTAAGCCATAGGTTTTTAGTGTTTCGGTCTTGGAGCTTGAAACTGAATATCAACAATTACTCTTTCCTCTAAATATGAATTTGAATTTTACAGATTGCTATAAAGGAAAACTTCATCCACAGCACTTGTTTTAAATCATAAAGAAATATTTGTAATTTTTATGTCTTCCCACTTAAGCTGTATCCATTTTGAGACATTCACAGTTTCATTTTTCTTAACATTTTATGGAGAAATATCCTCGTGTATTCATAACTCAGTCGCTTCAATAACATTTATCTCCTAATTCAAGTTACATATGGTATGATGATATTTTTTGCATTTCCACGTTCTTAACTTCTTTATTAGTAATTCTGTTTATCTCTCTTCAAGAACGTTACCCCTTATGTTATTATGTTATTCAATGTCATCAGCTATTCTACTCAACTTTTTTTCTGAACTGTATCATTACAAATCCTTTTAAAAGTTTCCTAATAACAAACTGTTTGTGTGAAAGTTTGGAGAAAACCCGTCTTGCGTAAACAATACGTTAGGGGCCGAGACACAATTATTTATATCCCCATTAATCTGCCAGACTAAAAAGAACTACTCAAAGTTCTGTTAATGAGCAATGTTATACCCAATTCCAGACTCTCTCTCTCTCTCTCTCTCTCTCTCTCTCTCTCTCTCTCTCTCTCTCTCTCTCTCTCTCTCTCATAAATGTACATAGACATACGTACACAATGGAATATTTATCATGAAGTACTCATATTCTTATGAAAGTTTCTTTATACAATGCGTCATGTATACAGGTGTGCGTACTCAAAATTCGTAAAATGCTACGCATTTCAATGTATCCTTCAACGTGAAAAACAGTTTGATTTCTCTGTCATAGCTTACCCTAAAATCTAAATTGAAAGCGAAAATCACCAACAATCCCATTCCATTTGAGGATTCTCTCTCCCTCTCTCTCTCTCTCCCCTTTGCTTTAATGTTGCCTTCAGTCTACAAAATACAATTTCATTCCCTGTCCTTCTTCCCCTAAGGGAAACAAAGCACGCGGGTCAGGTGAACGTTTTCTCGTGTTCTGTATTTCGTGCTTCCCCTTTCAGCCCTTGATTACCTTAATGAGTCCTTCAGTCGACAATAGATTTTTATTTCCTTTCCTCTTCCCGAAAACGAAATTATGATGGTTGAAATGAGCTTCAGCAGATCAGAAACTTTTTTTTCCTTCCAGTCACTGAATGACTTCTACGGTTGTTGATTCGATTAACCTTCCACATGAAACGCGACAAGGGATTAATGTTGACGGGTTCTGATAATCACATCAAGACTATAAAAATTCGAGCAGTCTAAATATGGCCGCTTTTA
>NC_090727.1:9792252-9797252 GCF_036898095.1 Palaemon carinicauda | reverse complement strand
ATGCCATTTCATCGTCTATTGCATATTCCGTTCACATCATCTCTGTCTTTCATCTCTTTATCTTGAGCCCAACCTCATGTGATTTTTCATGCATTCTGGCAAGCAAGCATTGTAGATCATGTGGTGTTTTGCTAATAAGGACAGCTTCATCAATATAATCTAGGTAAGCTAATTTCCTATTACTAATCCTGTCCAACCCTTTTCCACCCTACCGAAATGTTCTTTGCATTACAAAATCCATGAGGAGGATAAACAACATGGGTGACAACACATTCCCTTGGAGGTCTCCGCTGTTCACTGGAAATTCATTAACTCGGTACTTGCTATACTCAAATTTACACATTTAAGAGAAATTCCATAATTACACAGGACTCTCCACAAAATTGGCCGGTGCACATTATCAAAGGCTTTTTCATAGAACACAAATGCCATCAAAAGTGGATTTTTATTATCTATTTATTGTTCTATATGTCTCAAAATGAAAATTTGGTCAGGACAACCTTTACCTTTTATAAATCCTGGTTGTTCATCTCTATGCTTTTCATCCATTTTTCTCTTTAGTCTCTTTAGAATAATCATATTATATATTTTCATGACAACTGACATAAGTTTGATGCGTCTGTAATTATTGCAATCAGGTCTCCTTTTAATAGCAATTTTTACCAACACACTCAATTCCCATTCATCAGGTTTTTCCTCGCCATGCCACATTCTACAAAAAGATTTTGTAAGTATTCTGGGGGGTTACTTCATTTTCAGCCATTTATCATCTCAGCAATTACTCCATCGTAAACAGGGGCTTTCCATCTTATAAGTTTTTAATGATAATTTCGACTTCAAACATACAGAATTCATTCATGGGCTCATCGAGGTCTACATCAGCTTCATGTAAATCAATCAAATTATTCCCTTCATATCTCTTATTCATAACCTCATAGTGAATATATATATATATATATATATATATATATATATATATATATATATATATATATATATATATATATATATATATATATATATATATATATATATTGCAACGACGTCACGTAGAAACGAGTATTTGAGTATTTTTGTTTTTCTTCTTGAATATGGATATTTTCAATTTGAATTATCAATTTAATTTGACCCCTTTGCATTGTGTATGGCTACACCAAATACAAAGTAACAGGCATAATTCGTCCATTGAATGAAGAAATGTAATACTGGTAATCAAATTGCTCGATTTATTTTACGTGTCATTAAATTAAATATAATTGAAGGAAAAATTATTCCGCTATTGAAAGTTGTAGTAAATACACTGATTGTTATTCACATCAGATTTGATAATGAGTATTCTGTGCCTAAATAATTTATTCTTCATGTTAACATTAAGAAATTCTACTGAGCCTGATGGCAGGGCTTTATTTTGATTTTTTCACAGCTTTAAGGTTTTGTACCGATTACTGCGCCTGGGTGTTGATAATAGCCTTATGTAAGTTTTGAAAAGTTTGGTCAACTGCTTATCTCTTTGAGAGTAAAGTTTGTCGTCCATAAAGAAATCCATTAAAAATTTTTTATAATCTCTCTCCTCTCACAGTGTGAGAAGAAGACGAAGGGCTGTCGTTTCATAAAAAAACTTATAACAGGATTTCTGGGGTTTCTGGGGTGTTGTTTGATAGTAAGCAGAGTAATAAGAAACTTCATCTTTCTGAATCCTGTTTTTCTGAGGCTTAACTAACTAGTTAAGCTTTTCGATCTCCTAAAATTAAAGTTCTTTTTATGGACCTTGATGCTTGTGGAGGTGTAGACCCAAATGGTATTTTTCCTTTTTTTGTTTTTATAAAGACTGCAGATTTCTTAGCGCCAAGGTTATCTGTTATTTTGCGCAAGTTGGCAAGAAAAGGACCTTTTAGCATTTGTTGGAGTATTAGTAATGTTACTCCACTATGTAAATGCGTTTGTGGCAGCTCAAGTCCTATTGATTACCGCCCAATTTCCATAACTCCCATATTATCTAAAGTTTTTGAACGTCTTTTGGCAAAGCGTCTTAATAGGTTTGCTGAAGGTAATCCTTTGTTCCCTAGTTTACAAATTGGTTTTCGAAAAGGCCTTGGAGCATGTGATGCCCTTCTTATAATGTCCAATGCTGTACATAAATCCCTTGATTGTGGTCAGGAAGTTCGTATGATTGGCATTGATTTTAGTGCTGCCTTTGACTGTGTTAATCATTAGGCCTTTGTTTTCAAACTCAAACAGTTGGGAGTGGGTGTGTCGTTTCTTAGCATCATTATTGAATTTCTAAGTAATACATAGCAAAGAATTATTGTTGATGGGCACCATAGTGAGTATAGGAATGTGATATCTGGTGTTCACCAGGTTAGTGTTCTTTGTTCATTACTTTTCATACTGTATACACATGACATGTGGTTTGGCTTAGAAAACAAGTTTGTTGCGTATGCAGATGATGCTACTCTCTTTGCATCAATTCCATCCCCTGAATGTAGACCTGGGGTTGCTGAATCCCTTAATAGAGATCTTAATTAAAATTAGTTCAAGGTGCAAATTATGGGGAATGAAGTTGAATCCTAACGAAATTCAAAGTATGATTGTAAGTAGGTCAAGGACAGTGGCTCCTCAACATCCGGATCTCTGTATTGATAATGTTTCTTTAATTCTGTATGACTTAACATTTTAGGTGTGATTCTCGACAGCAAATTTACTTTTGAGAAACACAGGCCTGTGTCTTCTTCAGTTGCAAGAAAATAAAAATTGGCTTATTGAGAAAGCCATTTAAGATTTTCAATGATCAATCTATTCTGAAGAAGTGTTTTAATTCTTTCATTCCACTTTGTTTCAAGTATTATTCTCCTGTCTGGTCTTCAGCTGCTGATTCTCATCTTAATTTATTGGACAAGAACTTAAGGTCTAATAAATTCCTGTTTCATGATCTAGATATTAATCTCGGGCACCGTCGTTCAATTAGTTCATTATGCATGTTGCATAAGATTTTTCATAATTCCGATCATCTTTTACCTTCTGATCTTCCCGGACAGTTCCATTATGTTTGTAATACTAGGCATGCAGTCATTTAAAATAGTCAGGCCTTTTCCATCATGTGGCTCAATACTACACAGTATTCTGGAAGTTTTATTCCAACTGTGATTTTCCTAATCGGGTAGTTGAATTGGTAGAAATTCAAAATTTCAAACTTGCAGTAAATGTTTTTATGTTGAACAGGCTGACATAAGTCTTTTTATAGTTTACTCATGAAATATCTCTTTTGATGTGGTTACTGTTATTAAAATATTTCAATTGTTCATTATTTCTCACATCGTTTATTTATTTCTTTATTGCCTTTCATTACTGGGCTATTTTTCACTGTTGGAGCCCTTGGCCTTATAGCATCTTGCTTTTCCTACTAGGGTTGTAGCTTAGGTAGTAATACTAATAATAATAATAATAATAATAATAATAATAATAATAATAATAATAATAATAATAATAATAATAATAATAATAATAATAATAATAATAATTGGCTAGTGTAAAAAAAATAATAGCTATTCAAGCATTTGTAAGTAAATAATTCCAAATGACGTAAGGCGATTCCTTGGCTTTGCACGTTATCTAAAATGTGATGATAGCATCTTGTTTGAAAGGTAACCACTCGGCATAAATAAAGTACACTGAGCATGATTTACGAATTCATTATGACTATACCTAAAACCTTAATATTCTAGGTATAGTCTCCGAACGCACAAGTTCAATTCAGAAATTCGAAAAGGCTGAACTAATAGCTAAGGCTTCAATATTTCTGAGAGAGAGAGAGAGAGAGAGAGAGAGAGAGAGAGAGAGAGAGAGAGAGAGAGAGAGAGAGAGAGCGCGCAAATAATGCTGTTTGTTTGAGTTTACGTACGTAAACATCATTTAAACAAGGTGTTACTGTTTAATCTCATTAAGGAATTTAACGCAAGAGTTCCCTGATTGGAGACTGGTGCAGAGCAACGTATATTTGCTTGCTTGCTTTAGATTGCCCGGTATTTTATCCGGACGGGGAGTCTGTGGGCAATATGCCCTAGCCCCCAGAAACGTATATTTAAAGAAGCGTCCAAACAAACTTGGCAAAATATTGATAATTGTTTTCCTAATGCTCTTGTCTTTAAAGCCTGCGACCTTTGTGTAATATTGGTAATGATAATACTATTCTCTATTGTTAAATGATATTTGATTCAAGTAATTTATACGAGAAAAACCTAGAGGAATATGATAACGGAAAACAACGATAACTGGAGCTACACAACTACAAAACGTCAATTACGATAATTACTATAATGGCAATTATAGTAATAATGGTGCAGTTCCCAATACTTGAAATACAAAAAAAAGAACAGTGTACCCAAGAGGCTCCAACCGAGAGCGCCATGAAGATAATGAAGGCTAAAGAAACAGGGAAAATTAATGACAATGAGAAGAGATGATGTTTCCCCTTTGGAAGGGATACTTAATGATGCATGGAAACAAAGGCCAATTTAAAGGGAATGTTAGAGGGCTAACTGACGGCTCGTTACTCCCCGTTAATTACTGAAAATTTTACAAGTGTCATAAAAATGTAGCCTATATGAGAGAGATGGGGTGAGGGTGATGGGGTGTTGCATAATTACAATGTTTAATTTATAGATGAACACATCCTATATAGTACAAGATACTTAATCCTGAATACTTACTAATTAGCATGCAGAAGTATAATATAGAGGCAGACAAAGGAAGTTGAAATGTTACTGTCCCTAATTTATAGAAAAAAAAAAATATATCCATTTCAAAATCTCTCCAAAGAAGATTATTCGTGGATTGCTACTAGAGTGACAAAACAGTAATATAATTTATATCACGTAATGATACAAAGTATTCTAAGTCTTATAGATGCACGCAAGGAAATCGTGAATTTAATCATTAACAACTCAAAAATAACATTTAAATTTGGGTGGTGTTTACTGTACACAATAGTCTGCATTTCCGGC
>NC_090727.1:9769752-9787252 GCF_036898095.1 Palaemon carinicauda | reverse complement strand
TACGATAGTCGTTCGTTTTCTATTCCTGGATACGCAAATCCCATATTTCCATTTTTAGGAAGAAACAAGCAATCTACGTAGTTATAGCATTTGATTTTACTTAAATATTTTTCTAATTTTTCCCATTTCTACGAAGCAGCAATTTTCACTAACATTTACTGTACTTTGTTTGGTGGGATGTATGCATTAGGGCAATTTACCTGGTTTGATACTGCAGCCAGTTGTATTTATGACAGTAGATTCAAGTACAAGCAGCAATCTAACTTTAAAATATAAGTCTTAAATTTATTATCTAAATAACCCTTTTCGGGGCAAACGAAATGATCTTCCATGTTAACACTCCAGCCGAGTGGGTGTGGTATTGGCCACCATCTCCTTAAAGTGAAATACTTCTCGCCAAAGGAACATAAATCCATTCTGCCGGCATGCGAGCATCCTAGCATGTGTTTTAATAACCTTACATTAATCCCGATTTCCTCTTTAAATTTTATTTATATTCTGGATTCCATTTGTGTAGCTGTGGTGAAATTTCATTGAATTCAAATTATTTAAACGATCGCACTAACACACATGTTAGTAAATATAAATGTATATTTACATATCTATATATGCATACATATTGTATACAGTATATATAGGTAGTAAGTTGGCCAGGACACCAGCCACCCGTTGAGAGTTATTGGTTACTTTGAATGGCCAGACAGTACTACACTGGTTCTCTCCGATTACGGCTCGTTTTCATTTTGCCTACACAGACACCGAATAGTCTGGTCTATTCTTTACATATTCTCCTCTCTCATACACCTGATAACACTGAGATTATCAAACAATTCTTCTCTCAAGGGGTTAACTACTGCAATGTAATTATTCAGTGGCTACTTTCCTCTTGGTAAGGTAAAAGAGACTCTTTAGCTATGGTAAGCAGCTCTTCTAAAAGAACGACACTCCAAAATCAAACCATTGTTCTCTAGTCTTGGATAGTGCCGTTGCTTCTGTACCATGGTCTCTCACTGTCTTGGGTTAGAGTTCTCTTGCTTGAGGGTACACTCGGGCACACTATTCTCTCTTATTTCTCTCTCTCTTGTTTTTGAAGTTATAGTTTATATATGAAAGATTGATTTTAATGTTGTTACTGTTTTTAAAATATTTTATTTTAATTCAGTACTTCTCATAGTTTCTTATTTGCTTTCCTCACTGGGCTATTTTCCCTGTCGGAGCCCTAGGGCTTATAGCACCCTGCTTTTCCAACTAGGGTGGTAGCTTAGCAAGTAATAATAATAATGATAATATATGAGTGTCTTTAAGTGGTTCCTAAACACGGAGTGGCTTCATAGAAGAAAAAAAACTTAATTGTCACATTAATCCTTTAAATGCATCATAAATCTATGATACCAGTGCCATTCCCATTATACCTTTCATACTATCTATCTAATATTTCCAAGGCCTTCCTTTCCTTATACATTGCATTCTATCCTTTCTAAAATATACAATCTCTTCACTAATCTATGATCGCTCATCCCCTCCACGTGATGGAACCATCTCAGATTACTCTAATCCATTCTTTCAGCCTTCCTAACCCATTTACCATTTTTGTGAATCGCACATTTTTTTTCCTTTTTTTTTCTTTAAAAACCCATGTACCCCCAAATTTTTCCTCCTAATCACTTTATTTTTTTTTTCTATTCAACATGTCTACTTCTCACCCATAAAGGAGAAAAGGAGAATTGGTTCAACAAACCTTTCATACATTTCTACCTTGGCGTCTGTAGACGATTCAAGTATATTGCCAGAGTTTTGCAAGCATAGGTTAGCAATCTCCTTCTCCTCTCATATGGCCATCATCCACCATACTTACTGCAAGATAACTATACAATTCAACCATTTCCATTCTGTCACTATCCATGCTAACATTTAGTGGGGATACCTTAATCACGAAAGGATTTGCTCATCGCCAGTGATCAGCAAAGCTGTACAAGGTTAGTTTGCTGTGAGCGATTAGACGAAATTCTGCTACCATCACCAATCTGCCTTGGTCAGCATGGTGATGGAAACTGGCCAAACCCCTGTAAAAAATTGACATGTCTGAGTACTTTATCTTGCAGTCGACTAGAAACGGTTACATTTTTGGTTATATATAAATAAATAAATAAATAAATAAATATATATATATATATATATATATATATATATATATATATATATATATATATATATATATATATATATATATATATATATAATGTGTGTGTGTGTGTGTGTAGTGTATGATATTTTTGTATGGATTGAATTAATGTTAAAAACTACTTCTGGTTCAGTATTAACATATCAGTGTATGCATATATTTTCATTAATTCTGTGTTGTTGTAAGCCTATTAAACAGTTGTCCAAAAATTTTAAATGTTAATTTTCGCAGTTAAATGAATGTTATTTGTCTTCATGAAGAAAATTATATCCACCTGATACAATTTTGGTTGTATATGTTTTGAAATACACACACAGACACACACACACACACACACATATATATATATATATATATATATATATATATATATATATATATATATATATATATATATATATATATATGCTTATGGAGGTGTACACCCAATTGGTATTTTTCCTTGTTTTTTTTTATAAAGACAGATGATTCTTAATCCCTTATCTGTTATTTTTGGCAAGTTAGCAAGAAGAGTTTAATTTTTCACTTGAACGTCGATTGCTTATCATCCATCTACTGTATATGTCGCACAACCGTTTTAGTAGGTAACCCTAGTTTTACAGGACCGTTTATAACATTTAAAATTGCAAAGATAATACATAGATCTAGCAAAGTTGAGAGGATATAATTTATCAAATCTAAGTTTTTGAAAATATGAAAAGTCCATTTTTTCGTGAGCTATGAAGAAAATATGAAAAGTAATTTATACCAGCACGTATTTTGTTACAACCTTTTGCGTTTGGTTACAGAATGGACCAATATCAGATATTGGAATTATTTATAATAACTGGAAAAGATGTATTCAGTTTTAGATCGGAAAATACCAGAGGGAAAAGTTAATAGTTCTTTTATTGGAATATTGGAAATTGTTTTTTTTATCTTCATATGGGTTCTTGATACAATTTGCATTTCAATCAATGATGGGGATGGGTTAAGAGAGACCAGCTTTTAAAACGCTATTTTGTTTAGAGGGAAATTTAAATGCTATTGTATCATGTTTTGTTATAATTTTACGCACGTTTAGTTCATTTGAGGACTTTTTATGGGGATAAATTAAGGGATATTTTTTCATTGTTTATTCAACATTTCTATTTGTAGATAAAATGAAATTGCTGAAAAGTTTTTCTATGTATTAGTCTTTCGACATTGGGGTTAATGGAAAACAGCACTTAAACATTAAAAGGCTAAACTTATTTGTCTCATATCATTTATGTGTAACAACGATAGTCCTGTGACGGGCCAAGAGTAGATTGTGACTCAAAAGCGAGATGAAAGCAACTGAATAACTTTATTACGACACATCGAGTATATATACTCACTAGGTCCCGGTAAGAAGGTCACAAAATACAGACATGCTATTTCTTGACAAAACCGGCAACCGATTCTGTTAACAGTTAACAATGGAGTATGCAGACAGGTTAAAACAAGTTACTGTCAGTGCGAGGGGAGAGCAAACATACAAAGGATAATATATACAAAAAAGAGAAATGTTGTTACTATGTACGCTCGTGTGACACACAGGTGGTACATGGCTCCCCCCCCCCCCATAAAAATGACATACTGTACATGTTAAATAGGGCGTCCTGATCTAATCTAGAGAAGTGAACTGTAGGCGGATCATCTGGAAGGAGATAAGCAGGTTTAGACGATCAATGGAGACCCAGTCTTCTTTGCCACGAACGTTTAGTAAGAATGCTATCGGATTGCATCGGATCACAAGAAAAGGGACCGTGTAAGGAGGCGTTAGCGGTGGCTTGCTAATGTCGTTGCGTAGGAAGACGTCTGTTGCAGAGTGCACGTCTGTCGGTATGTGATGCTTCGCTGGGGGCTTGTAAGTCTGGTGGCATGGAGTAAATTTAACCACGACGTGACGTATGCGCTGGAGATTGTTGGAGGAGGTTGCAGAGGGAAAAAATTCGGCAATGACGACCAACGGGTTGCAATACACCATTTCAGCTGCCGAGATGTCCAAGGCGTCTTTAGGAGTGGTCCTTAGTCCCAGGAGGATCCAGGGAGCTGATTAAACCAGTTGGAGTCCTTGCAGCGGGACATCAAAGATGTTTTGAGGGTGCGCTGAAAACATTCAACCATTCCCTTGGCAGCGGGTTTGTAGGCAGTTGTCTGATTTATGGTGATGCCCAAGAGATTTTCTAATGATGTCCACAATTGAGAGGTGAAAGTGGTACCCCAGTCAGAAGTAATATGCTCAGGGATACCAAATCTTGCTCTCCATCCTGAGAGTAAGGCAGATGTACATGAGGCAGACGTTGCAGTTTCCATGGGAATGGCTTCAGGCCAGCGAGTGAAGCGGTCGATGACGGTAAACAGGTAACGATGTCCTTGTGATGTGGGTAGGGGGCCTACAACGTCGACATGAATGTGGGCGAAACGACGCTGAGGTTGAGGAAAGGTGCCCACTCCTGAATCCGTGTGTCGATGTACTTTGGAAGTTTTGGCAAGAAGTACAGGCGTGGACCCAATCTTTAACATCCTTAGTAATGCTGTGCCAAATGAACTTCGTCTTCAGCAGCTTTGCAGTAGAATGGGGTGAGGGATGTGAAAGGCCGTGAATTAAATCAAACACCTGTTGGCGCATGGAAGCAGGAATCCACGGTCGCGGTCTACCAGTACTGACATCACTGAGGAGGGTGGTGTTGGAGTTGTTGAGGGGGAGGTCTTCCCAACGAAGGGATGTGCGGGATGTTCTTCATGCTTAATACTCTGGATACTGTTGTTGGGCTTCAGCCAAGGCGTTGTAATCTAATCCCAGTTGAACGTCGGCCAACGTGTTTCTTGACAGGGCATCGGCAACAGGATTAATTTTCCCAGGGACGTGTTGAAGGGTGTAATTGTATTCAGCCACGGCGGAGAGATTTCGGCGTTGACGGGCGGTCCAGGCGTCAGACTGTTGAGTGAAGGCGTGCGCCAGAAGCATGTGGTCTGTGCGAATGACGAAGGGCGTACCTTCTAAGAAATGGCGAAAGTGACGGATAGCCAAGTGCACCGCCAGCAATTCGCGATCGAAGGTAGAATAACCCGATTCTGTCTTGGACAGTTTTCTGCTGAAGAAGGCCAATGGGCGGGGCGAACCGTTGACCACCTGTTTGAGTACTGCACCAATAGCGACGTCGCTGGCATCGGTGAAGAGAAGGAGAGGGGCATGTGGGACGGGAAAAGTGAGAGCAGCAGTGATGCAGAAGGCCGCTTCTTGAAGGGGGCCCCACTTCAGGTCTTTTGGCTTGCCTTTGAAGGAGACGTAGAGGGGAGCAAGAGTGGCGGCAATGGCTGGCAGAAAACGGTGATAATAGTTGATCATGCCCAAGAATTCCTGCACTCCTTTGACGGTCAAGGGCATGGGGAAGTTCTGAACGCTTGCTACCTTCTCAGGAAGGGGATGGACTCCTTCAGGAGTAATGCGGTGCCCTAAGAACGACATTTCGTTGGCACTAAAGGTACACTTGTCGTACCGGACTACAAGGTCGTTTTGTTGCAGGCGGTCGAGCACAATGCGCAGGTGACGGTGGTGTTCCTCTTTTGAGGAAGAGAACACAAGTATCTCGTCCACGTAACATACACAGAAGGGGAGGTCCCCTAAGATGCCATCCATGAGACGTTGAAAAGTGGCCCCAGCATGACGAAGGCCAAAACAGGAGTAATTGAAGGTGTATGTACCGAAGGGAGTGGTCATGGCGGTCTTTGGGATGTCTTCTGGGTTCATAGGCACCTGATAATACCCATTCAGGAGGTCAAGGGTGAAGAAAACCTTCGTTTTGTGCAGGTAGGAGGTCACGTCGGCAATGTTTGGGAGGGGGTAGTGATCCAGTTCTGATTGCATGTTCAGGCGCCTGTAATCCCCACATGGACGGAGGGAGCCATCTTTTTTCAGGACGATGCGTAAGGGTGACGACCATGGGCTTGGAGGCCTTTTGGTAAAGGCCAATTTCTTCCATTTCATCGAACGTCTGTTTGGCGGCTGCCAATCGATCCGGTGCCAGACGTCTGAAGTTGGCGAAGACTGGGGGTCCCGTCGTCTTGATATGGTGATAAATACCGTGTTTGGCAGGAGCCGTGGGCGTTTGGTGAAGTTGTGGACGGAAAACTTCTGGGTAAGACGTGAGGTGGTGGGCGTAGGTATCCGTGGGTGCGCTGATGTGGAGAGCGAGGTTGGAGGGACTGGGTTTGAAGAGGTGTCGACAAGTACGAGTCTGCATTGACCAATCGTCGGTGGGCGACATCGACCAGAAGGTGGAAATGAGAGAGGAAATCCACACCGACGATTGGCAGTGTGATGTCAGCAACGAGAAACTTCCAATTAAATTTACCGTTTCCAAATGATAATGTGAGATTCTCGTAACTGTTGGTGGGTATTGCAGCACTGTTGGCAGCTACCAGGCAGACATCGGTAGACTTAGACAGACTACGTTGTGTCCTGAAGAGTTCCCTTGGCAAAAGAGAACGACAAGCACTCGTGTCTACCAAAAATCGCATGCCCATTCCTACGTCATGTTAAAAGAAAAGATTAGAAACACGGGAGGCCACCGCCACGAGCGATGGCCTACTTATAGGTTTTTTTGGCCACTGACAATCCTAGGCACATTTTGCGGCAGCCCCGTATCTGGAGGGGTAGTAGCAAAACTGTGGCCGATTGTCAGCAGATAGTGGCTGTAGAAGTCGTTGGTTGGGCGTGAGTGAGTGGTAGGTGATGGGTGGCTTTGTCGCTGCTCCGGCATATCACGGGGTAGGCGTGTGTGTCCTACGGCATTCACGTCAGATTCGGTTGACATTCAATAGGTGTCCTCATTGTCAGGAGTGGAGGAGTTGATGGAGGTCTTGAAAGTCATGAAGTGGCTGTGCATAAGGGCGTCGGCTTTGATCATCAAGTCTTTTATGGTTAAACTATCAATATCGGGTATGGCAGTGTGTACAGGTTCGGGTGAACGGCGTACCCAAAGGGCACGAAGTAGGTTCACCTCATGAGGAGAGCCGTCTGCGGCAGGTGTCAGGCGAAAGATACTGGTCATTTCCCTGAGGGCGAGAGAAGCCCTTTGGTCCCCCTATGGTTGTTGAGAGAGCTGAAAAATCTTTGCTATACAGGCGGCTGGCGACGGCGAGTACTGCTGCAGAAAGTATGTTTTGAGGGCGTCATACGCTATTGGGGTGTCTTCTTGTTCACGAAGCCAGTCGGAAATTTCCGGGAAGGCGTCCTCGGGTATCGCAGCGAGAACATAATCTGCTTTGGTGGTTGAGCGAGTCACACCCTTGATGCAGAATTGGACTTCTGCGCGCTGAAACCAAGCAAACACCTCTCCGCTGGAGAACAACGAAAGTTTCAATGGGGCGGTACCAACTTCCTTGGAGTCCGCCATAGTAACAGTGAGGGGGGAGGGAGGCGGGAGGAGCCAGCCGACTTTTGGGGTCACCAATGTGACGAGCCAGGAGTATGTTGTGACTCAAAGGCGAGATGAAAGCAACTGAGTAACTTTATAACGACAAATCGAGTATATATACACACTAGGTCCCGGTAAGAAGGTCACAAAATACAGACATGCTATTTCTTGTCAAATTGGCAACCGGTTCTGTTAACAGTTAACAATGGAGTATGCAGACAGGTTAAAACAAGTTGCTGTCAGTGCGAGGGGAGAGCGAAAATACAAAGGATAATATATATAAAAAAGAGAGATGTCGTTACTATGTATGCTTGTGTGACACACGGGTGGTACAGTCCCTTGGTGGTGAGTTCTATTTGTAGACTTACCCAAGATATAGATAGACCTTGGGTTTGCAGTCTTTCAAGCCACTGTCTATTTAAAGCTTGTAGATTCCACGACTATAATCCCCTTTGTAGCGATAGGTGTGCAGTCCATTCTAATATTTTTTCCTTTCGTTTTGTGAAGTTCAATACCATTCAGTATTTAGTTGAATTATTTAAAGCTCAAAGATTCGAACTAGGTACAATTAAATTTCTGTTGAGTTTTAGGTATTTTGTCTTACAAATCCCTTTCATAGTTTATTCTTTTAGATAATCTTAATCATCTGGGAGAGGAGGAAACCTTGCCTCTGGGGCTGAAACAAGCCAGCCTCTTGAGATGTCATCAAAGGATATTTTCAGATATGTTTTCGCAAGATTTAGCTTTTGGATAAAACGTAAGTTTAATTTCGGAAATGAAAACCATTCTTCTAGTATTGTTATTGGGTGTCGTAAAGCTCAATTCCTTATTCATGTTTTTAGTTTCCTCTGGGGACCTAAAAATTGAATACTTTTAAACTAATAATTTTTTCATTATGGAAATTATTTTTTTTTTTTCAAACTTACGTATTTATAAGCTATGTATCATTCAAATGCTTTACTTTTATTCTTTCCTTCATACTTTGTTATTATTATGATAACTTCAAGGAGACTAATAAGCGAAACACGTTTTACATTTTCAATTTATTTATTTACTTAATAATGGAATCATGATAATTTTTTTCTCCTGCCTTAAAATGTTCAGTAAATTGCCCTTGTTTTGGTGAGTATTCGACATTAATGGATCGTTACTTCTTCTTAGTTTGTCGTAGATATAAAAGTTTGATTGTATTTTTATTTAACGCTTTTACTTTCTAGTGTTAGTATCCAGTCATACATGGCCCAGTAGGTAATAATTAATGACATTTTGTATATGAGACGTTCTAAAAAATAAGAGAGGAAACTCTGGGAGATGCGGAAGGGCAGGGTTGTATTTGGAAAGGCCCATAAAATTGTTAGCCTCCTCAATACCAAGTATGCATATGAATACACTGGGTTTAGATGACTACATGCAGAGGCTTACGGCACTGATAATCCCATTTCCTCCTAATCGAGCTTAGTCCCGAAGGCTACAAATTAGAGGGTGCTGAATGGCATCACGGACTCCATTGCCAGGGTATATAGCCCAACTTCCATAAATCCAAATCCAAGAATGTAGAGTTATAAAGCTTTGTGTCAGTGGGAAGGAACTTCGTACAACAAAGTCGTTTTTGTAACGAAATAACCGCCATTTCTTTCGAGCTCACAATTAAGTGAATGTTTTATTTTTCTTGGAAACAAAATTATTACGTTTCATGTACTAAAAGTTTTTTTTTTTCTTAAGAAACACCGAAGTATGCCAAGGTACACAAGCGTCCAGTATTCCCTGTGCTTCTAGAAATCATTGCATGGCAAGCGATGAAAATTTCAATTGCAATGCATGATAATTAGGTTCAGTTTGTATGAATTAATCTTTATTAGTGAATATTTCATGATCATCATAATATATTCATCTCATTAATAATTATGACATCTATTTCTGTATGCATTGAATATTTACGGCATAGAATATTTACGAGGTGATCAAACTCGATAATTTCGGACGATATATTGGAACTGGTTTCGTCTTTACTAGTCCTCCATAATGTGCCATTCCATTTCCCTTTCCATTTCTTATAGGAATTTTGTTATCCCTATTATTGAATTAGGTACTGCGTTGCTCAAAGGGATGGCCACTATAGCCTCTAAGACAAGGTCTTTGTACAAAAAAGGGGTCAGAAAGTTTATTCTTGTTTAATTCTTGACCATATATCCCCCTTCGTTATTTGTAAAGCAATGGTGCTCACTCCCCCAATATGGCTACTGCGTTTGTCCTAAAACTACCCAACTTGATAATATGATTTTGGTATTTTAGATATATAATTATTAATCCTTATCAGTTAGTAAATGTAAGGTAGGGTGTTGTGGTACATCTTTCTTTCTCTCTTTGAACGAGTTATACACAGGCACATGAACAAATGAATGAAACTGTACTCTGTCTTTAGTTAACAGTACAAATCCTTTGAAAAAAAAAAACTGTATAAATAAAGTAATAAATTCATATTATTTGGTTTCGTATGTTTATTTGTTAGTTTGTCTATGTTGACTGGATGTTCAATATGATGTGTGGTGAGGAATTTGGTGGGAAATGCACCAAAACTGTGTCTCTTGTTTATTGAAAATGTTGTGTGGGTAAGAATTGATACAGAAAATTTACCATGCCTGGGCTTTTGACTTGCGACAAGTGATTGGGATTAGGTATTGAAGAGCTCTGTTGGAATGTGCTTTTGGGTAGAAATTGTTTTTTCTCTTCAAATGATGCTGATGTCTCTCTTTATTTTCTTCAATATGGCTCCTTTTATTATTTTACATCCTATTCTCACATCCTTTTCTCTGATCTCTTATTATTTTCAGTACTGCTCTCGTTTTTGCTTCGTTAATTTTTTTTAGGTTTTCCACTTTTGATGCTGGCCGTTTTAATTTTAGTTTGTACTATTTTTAATTGCTTTCCTGACACTAAGCCTCAATTTTATTTGTCTACCTCTTATGCATTACGTAATTCTTTCTTTATTTAGTTTTATTCGTTTTATTTTTCTATCATGTTTGTCGTCTTTACTTTTCAGTTTCCTCTTTTGATTTTTTTTATATTTCTCAGACTTCTATCATTCTTCCCAGCCTTTTCAGTTTTCTTTCATACTCTGTGGTGTGCTTCATCTCATTTTTGTCATTTCCTCCCTTCCATTTCCTCATATTTTTCTTAACTTTCTTTTCTTTGGTATATGTAACTCCGTTCAATTTTTTTCTTTTTTTCTTTACTAATTTCCATATCTTCATATCTCACATTTTTCATATCTCCCATTTTATTGTTAGTATTTTCTTTCATTTTGTATTTTCCATCATGATGTTTTCTTTGTTCGCTTTGATCTGTATGTCACAGTTTACCTGATGTTTAAGGGACCTTCCAGTGGAAATCTGCCTCATACTGGACGACCCTGCATTAGGTAGTTAGTCAGCTAAATTACGATATTGTCCAAGTTATGTCGGTGGTCGTATAGTTGATATGATAGCGTTTAGGTGCAAAAAAAAAAAAAAAAAAAAAAAATGTTGGGGGGGGACTACTAGCCCAACGTATATGCTTTTCCCTTTATACTGTTATGAAAAATATATGCTCTTTTATTTGGGTTCTCTTTTTATAGGGAGAAGAATGTTTCCTTCGCATTTTTATTGTAGATGTTCTTTTTATGGTAAGAAAATTTATTTTCCCTTTCCATGGAAAATGGCTAATATATCTACTTTTTAAAAGGAAAAGTAATTTTTCCCATTTAATCTTTTTACTTTTTGGGAGAGGGAGACCCTTTCGTTGTAAAGCCTTTTGCTAAAGGTCCCCAGACTTTAAGAATTGCTGATGAGGCTCATAGATATTTGATATTTATATTGTATTAATTTTTCTTGCATGTCAGTAAGCTCCAACTTTTATTTCAAATACTTTTTTAAGGTTTATAAAGATCTTCCTGCGTGCTGGCACCCAGAGTGACGACGATTTAACTTAGCCCTTTAGATCCCGTTTGAGTGAAATATTTTTTCCTAGTTTTCCAGTGACTAAACTGTATTGAAAGATAATCTTCCGTTTTTACGATATGTTTTATTTCCTCGGGGCTTTAGTATTCTTAAAATTCGTAATAGTTATCAAATGATAAAAGACAACAGTTATCGATTGTTTTTTCTTTTCTTTTGCGATGGCAGGGCTAACTTTCGTCCCCAATTGGTTGTCCAGCTGTATTGTGATCTCTCTCTCTCTCTCTCTCTCTCTCTCTCTCTCTCTCTCTCTCTCTCTCTCTCTCTCTCTCTCTCTCTCTCTCTCTATGTTTTTACATCGAGTATATTGGAAAAAGCTATGAATCTTATGAGATATCCTCCCCGTTACAAGATTAACTTAGCCCTTTATGGAGAGTGACAACTTATTGCGTAAAGAATGACGTTCAGGTGCATATATTTCTGTTATTGTTGTATGAATAGGTGAAGTTTGAGGTCTGAAAACTTAAGTGGGACAAGATTATTTGAGCTTGCAAATTTGAAACCTTGGTTATTGCGACCTTTCCATAATAAAACAATATCGGACCAATAAATTTGGAATTCTTAGTATACAGAACGTTTGTTTTGAAAACTTGTGTAACCTGCTGTTTTAAAACAAAAGTGCGCGCCTATGTATGTGTGTGTATGTATATATGTATATATATATATATATATATATATATATATATATATATATATATATATATATATGTGTGTGTGTGTGTGTGTGTGTATTTATGTGTGTGTGTGTGTGTGTGTATTTATGTGTATGTATGTATATGTATAAGCGAAAAATCATAAGGAAGCGTGAATATATATATATATATATATATATATATATATATATATATATATATATATATATATATATATATATATATATAATATATATATATACATATACATATATATATATATATATTATATATATTATATATATAATATATATATATACATATACATATATATATATATATATATATATATATATATATATATATATATGTGTGTGTGTGTGTGTGTGTGTGTGTGTGTGTGTCTGTCTGTGTAATCTTTTGTGTTGTTTAAGTTTGTGCACACACTTGGCTTATAACTGACACGACATAATTACACACCTCCTGGCTCACAATAAGTATGGTGATAGAAAGAGACTTATAATATTACGACCTTAAAAGAAGAGAAAAATATTCTCAAACTGCGAATTCCAATCATGGATCTTATTGACCAAAACAGAGACGGGAATGGAAAGGAGAGGTTAATGAACCTTTTCTGATCACAGCTCCGAGCAGTGGTCCTTCCTCCGATCTGCTCAAGGACCTATCAGCGTTATTTCCCTACTCGAAGAAATCGGGAAAAGAATCCAATCATAAAATGCATGAGCCTCTTGATGCCCTGTAAGTGGAGCTGATTAACAGGATCTAAATTGTAAAGATATGATACGACATGGTATAAATAAAGTAAGAGGGTGTAGGCGAATGGTTTACAGTACATAACAGAGAAACGGTGGAAAAGCGGAAAATAGTTATTGAAGTAGCCTATAGAAGTGACGCGAATTATTGAAGTGATGCGGAAATGAAACTAATTATTGTGATAAATACTTTATAAAAAGTAATATATTTACAGTAAGCTGGCAGCAATAATAAAGTGGAAGACTGAAATGATAACTTCGCAGACTAGCCCCTAGCTCAACAGTGTGATCATGTTGCTTGTGAAATTTATCCAGCTGTGAGCTGGCCTGAAACAAAAGACTCACAGGTTGCTAGTCACATTCGATACCTCAGCTGAAGGGAAACTGCGAAGAATCCTTATTCTCTAATAGGAAACTGTGTAATGGCGTACATTACTGAGAATCTGATCCAATTATGTTTGCTCTTTGTATTGGTGTTGGGAGTATTTATGTAGCAATTTGTTAGTGCCTCATCATAGTAGGTGTCACCTTCAGTTTCCTTCAGCCAGATAATAACATACGATCAATATTTTTAAAAACATTGGGCTCTGCAATAGTCTTTATAATATTGTCTTACTAATACAGTTATTTTTACATATTCTCTTTTGCTTATTGCCATGTTGCTGAATATTAACTTTTATTGTCTTTTTTTTATTTTCCCTTTTTACAAATGGGATTTCTATAATGCTGAAGGAGGCATCGCAATTATATTGCCATTCATTAAATAAGATTACATGTTCATTATAAACAACAACAACAAATTGTAATAATATTAAAAATAATGATGTGATAATAAATTTGTCACCAATGTTCGGTTACGGTTCTGAATTGTTGACTTTACTAATATTAGCGGAGAGCAAACGATATAACAATGAAAACCAAAACCAATGACCCTTTTCATTCCTTGATCAAAGCATCGTATGTTAGTTTTAACGTTGAGAGAGAGAGAGAGAGAGAGAGAGAGAGAGAGAGAGAGAGAGAGAGAGAGAGAGAGAGAGAGAGAGAGAGAATGGTTAATTAGTTAGTTTACCCTCATAAGAGAGACTTCATAATAAAATTACATGATTACTATGGCTGCTATAACTTCGACATTTCACTGCATTTGTAATTATGCGATGTTTAATAGCCGTCATGTTTTCATGTCGGCTCACTTAGAATTTGGGATTGGTCATCAGCCTTACAAATAGGACATGTGTAGAAAACACTTAAATTTATAATTAACTAAATAGTGTTTAAGTCCTCGAAATTATTTATTCACATTCAGTTTATAAATTAGGATAAGAGTGAAATGAAGTAAACACAGTGATGAAACAGAGATTCCAAATTATGAGGGTTATTAGGTAAACAGGATGTAATGTAATAAAACGATAAAAGAACTATATCATTTAACTAAGATGCAAAAAAGTAGGAAAACTTACGATCAAATAACCCCCAACCAAGAGGACCAATTATTGCACTACTCTGGTTGCCATGTGGACAACGCAGCTTTAGAGTTTGCTCAGTAGAACGGGGGGGCCATGACGAAGCAGAATGTTCGCCAGTTAAATTATGATCTATCATTTTGTCACTGTAATATCAGTGCGTGCGAAAACTTGTCTGATTAATGATTTTCTTGAATACAGTAGGATCTCATTTTCAACTTACAAAGAGGCATAGAATATTTAACACACGATCAATCTCCTCATATATATATATATATATATATATATATATATATATATATATATATATATATATATATATATATATATATATATATATATATACATATACATATATATATATGTGTGTGTGTGTGTGTGTGTGTGTGTGTGTGTGTGTGTGAAAGGGGTCATTGCTATGCCTTGTAAAGTTATTAGATTCTCTAGCTTATTGTGCATTTTTAATAGCCACAATTTCTTCTCATCTTTTCCGATTTCACTACTTTTTGGATATGCTTATCATTACAAGCCGATGACGGAGGGGGAATAAACGAAAGAACTCTCATACCCAAGGCAGTATTCGAATCCACATAAGAAAGGTTTAAGAGAGTAATGCATTTTACCAACCATGTGGATACTAAAATTTTGAATAATTTGTCTGGCTCACATATCAAATAAACTCACACATGTATTACTTTTTATAGATCAGATTATCAGGCAGACCGAGACGGTCTTCCGAGCCCGTCTTACCTTCAAACTTGGAACAATGTAGCAGATGTTAATGGTAGAATTAAAGTTTTCCATGTCCGTAAGGCCATGTCATTAAGAACTCCAACTACTTATTTTTCCCACCATTAGTTGCAGCTTAATTGGAAAACTTGCTCACGTGAGTTCACTTTTATCCATAGGTGGTTTTTTTTTTTTTTTTTTTTTTTTTTTTTTTTTTTTTTTTTTTTTTTTTTTTTTTGACCGTGTAAAGTTAGAAGTTACTCAAGAGTTCAGTTGATTTTAACCAACATCGAATACATGGTGCCAAAATGTTGGCTTAAGAATGAGAAGAAATGTCAGTAAGCTTGTTCGTGCGAGACTTGCAAAGAATGAACTTCAACGAGAATTTTCACCTTTTGATTTACTTTCGAGTTGAACGTCTCTGAGAAACATCCACCATAGTCATTTCGAGATAGAATGTTCCTTAAAAACTGAATGGTGTACTGCCATAATTTCTAGCGAATAGAATACACTCATTAGGCTCGCCACAAATACTCTTAGAAACACCAAGAAAAAACAAACTTTTCGTAGTGTGGCATGACCGAAACTATTTCATAAAGTCCAGCCTCATTGTTACATTTTTCAAGAAAAATTCAATTAGGCGAGCGTGTCTTCCCATTTCTTGCCTCAACCAGAATATACTAACTACATTATACAAGGAGGCTCCTATCTTGCTTGGTTGTTTTTATTTTCATTTTAAGTTTCTCGTATAAGATAAACTCTCTCTCTCTCTCTCTCTCTCTCTCTCTCTCTCTCTCTCTCTCTCTCTCTCTCTCTCTCTCTCATCTGAGATGTACATGACCCTTTCCTACTATTTCTAAACTAAACTATATATATGTTTTCGAAATATATCACATACTCTACATACTTGCCCATCAAAAGGTACATAAGTTTTAATTCACACACATGCCGTCTGTATATGTATGTATGTGTATATGTATATGTGTGTGTGTATATATATATATATATATATATATATATATATATATATATATATGTATATATATATATTTTATATATAAATATAAATATATACTTATATATATAAATTCACAAACACTGGTGTATATATATATATATATATATATATATATATATATATATATATATATATATATATATATATAGATAGATAGATAGATAGATAGAGATATATGCACTGGTGTATATATATATATATTATATATATATATATATATATATATATATATATATATATATCGCTGTAAATAAAATTCAATATAATCTAACTGCACACGTTTGCTGTTCCCACGGGTGTCAAATGCAGCCAGGCAAACTCAGACTTTTCGTTTTGTCTTTTCTGGCCCATCCTGTTTCCATCCCTTATGCTTCGGGTCCATTCTGTGTTGCCGAATATCCCTTTACTTTTGGTTGACCTCTGGAGTCTGGTGTGATGTTGGGTTTTACTTTACAAAGGCTTTCTCTCTCTCTCTCTCTCTCTCTTCTCTCCTCTCTCTCTCTCTCTCTCTCTCTCTCTCTCTCCTCTCTCTCTCTCTGTATATATATATATATATATATATATATATATATATATATATATATATATATATATATATATATATATATATATATTCTTCTACGCCTATTGACGCAAAGAGCATCGATTAGATTTGGCCAGTTGTCTCTATCTTGAGCTTTTAATTCAATACTTCTCCATTCATCATCTCCGACTTCACGATTTATAGTCCTCAGTCATGTAGGCCTGGATCTCCCAACTCTTCTAGTACCTTGTGGAGCCCAGTTAAATGTTTGGTGAATTTACCTATTTTGGGAAGTGCGAAGAGCATGCCCAAACCATCTTTATCTAACCCTCACCAAGGTCTATAGATGTATTCTATAGACCTGGCCCCTCACCATGATCTCATTTACATACGGCACTCGAGTAATCTTTTATAGTTTATGTCTAATCATGTCCGGCCATTCAACCTCGCATTATTCTTCTGAGGGCTTTGTTCTCAAACCTACTAAATTTGTTTTAGATTGTTCCATTGTCAGAGCCCCAGGCGAAATCACACAAAGACAACAGCTTCTGACCGGCAGGGAGTCAAACCCTGGTTCAGGAAACTTGGATTAACATTGACATACCACTTTCTCCGTGGCCAAGTGGTATGTCAATGTTAATACAAGTTTCCTGGACCAGGGTTCGACTCCCGGCCGGTCAGAAGCTGTTGTCTTTGTGTGATTTCGTCTGGGGCTCTGATCCCGAGGTGGTTAAAAGAATCCAGACATTAATGTATAAAAAACAA
>NC_090727.1:9762252-9764752 GCF_036898095.1 Palaemon carinicauda | reverse complement strand
CAGTAAGAAAAATAGGTAAATATTTAACCTATTTTAATCAAATAGCTATAATTTACACATATATGCAATTGCTTTCAACCTTTGTTTGTATAATGTAGCCCCATGCTTAAGAAAGGCAGTTATTGTTATTGATATTGCTGATATTCCATCTTTTTTTTTTCAATTGCTTACCAACATTTAAGAATTTTGTCAGTATTTTAGATTTGGGCCCAACATTTCGAAAATGTGAAAATATAATTTTGCAGCCTTTTCTATAAACCAAATGCGGATTTTACACAGATTTTCTTGATATATTAAAAATCTTTATTTATATTTTAAGTAAAGTTCAATTTCGGGGGCCATTATTCTAATGACGTCAGTGTACAGATAAATATTGATTGTAACCGAGCTAGATATACATTTAAGATAACCGAATTTTTTAAAATTAATCAATGGAAAAATATCCTTCATCCTGTTAAAGGAAAGGCACTCAACAAACCAAGATCCTAATACCTATCTTTTTGCAGAGATTAATGCTGATCTGGAAGCAAAATATTTGTTTTATCAAAGATAAGTAAATGTTCGATTTAAAGGAGTTTATTCTTGATGAATAAAGACAAGCAGAACTGTCCATAACTTTCATTTCATTTTTAAATCTTAACAAATCAATTGCCATCTTCTCTCCAATGAAGTAAATTAAATTTTAAGTTATGTTTCTTTTGAGAGGAAATCAAAGATTTTTTTTAGCAGATATGATTAGTGAACTTGAGGAAGAAAGGAATTGGAAAAATCTAAATATAACCGAGCCACTTCTCCAGTGCATACCATTATCAATTAATCGCAACTTCTTTAAAAATGCTTAATTCGTAAAGTTTACTAATAAAGACTAGAAAAAGAGTTGCATGATACTTAAAGTAAATTAAGTCAAATGTAACATTGTGGTTGAAGAAACATCCTCAAAGTAAATATCTGTATTTGGGAACTTTTAAAAGTTTAGTTAAACTCCCAAATGTTAACATCAATAGTACTTTCACCTTTTAATCTTTAACGTCATTTCCCCAACGTAGTCATATTTTGTAGAGTATGCGATAGCCGCTTACGTAACTAAAATTCAGTGTTTAATGTTAATAACGGAAATCAAAATAATAAAGAGGTTGAAAAGTTAGTGAAGATAACTACACCCAATAAGTATTTCTTAATCATGACATATTAATTGTTTTTCCTCCCTTGCTATTAAAAGTAATAGCAGTCCAGCGGCTGGTTGCATTAATTCCGATTCGAAATATCAGAGAGAGAGAGAGAGAGAGAGAGAGAGAGAGAGAGAGAGAGAGAGAGAGAGAGAGAGAGGGGGGGGGGGGGCTAAAACACCAGCTGTGAAGGTTAAGGTTACAGAAGCTTGCAAAAGAAAAACTACAGACCAGGTGCAATTGGCACTGAGTTACAATAAGGCATTACAGTCGATTAAATAAAGTTAGATCAAAAAGTTTTTCTGCTCAATAATGCTTCGTTCTCCGATGGCTCCAAGGACACTAACGCACTAAACTGCCGTACGTTGTGTTGTATAAATAAAGATATCTTATTTTCCACTTATTTTTGAAATGTTCAAGAAGCCAATTTATACGGTATTTTAGCACTTCAAATGTTACATTAATACTTATATCCATTAATGAGAAGCTCGAATATCTTTATTATAAGCAGTTTTTTTTTCTACTAAAGGTAGGCTAATGATAGGAATATTACATAACGCCCAAATACTAATTCCTCTTTATGAACGGATATTCTATCTGTTTACTCCTACTTTTAATGGGTGGTGGCAACAGGTGCAAAATATTTGGCGTGTGCTTGAATGTGACAGGTGGTCTGAATAAAATTTTGTTGCGAAATAGCTGCAATTAAATTACCTTTTAGGTCCCAGCATTTACCATTTAACTGGAGGTGTTTTGGATGATTATTTACTTGGTTATTATAAGTAAGGTGCAATACTTAGGCGATTTGATGCATTTGGAGTGTTCGTTTTAAATGCTCCGAATTTTTGCAAAAAGATGCTTATCTTTATTAAAAGGTAGAACTAAAATGTATACCATCAGAATATCAGTTATTATTGATGGGTATGTTTTGATTTATTCTTTATTCCTCATTACGAAATGTCAAAAGTTTGGAATAGGTAATTTGGGTAAAAGAAAAAAAAAACTTTAGAAGTAGAAGGAAAAGAGAGTCAATTTTTTTTCGGCTAACGTACCAATGAAAAAAAGTCTTGAATGCATAGCCTCTCCAAAAGTACAATCATAATATGATATGAAAATTTTTCAGTCATCTTTGTAGAAAGAAGAAACTCCTGTACAACGGAAATTACCTCCCAACGGATTTTCTGTTCTCATGAAATACAAGTTATCAAGAAGTTATTATCATTTATATATTGTTGTTGAGATTACTTACAGGATGGGATGAGATGATTTGTTCCAGACATTAATGTAGAGGACAATATAAGAGTAGCTTGCATCGATAATCCATTTTGATTGGC
>NC_090727.1:9742252-9757252 GCF_036898095.1 Palaemon carinicauda | reverse complement strand
CGTTTTTATACCTTATCTTGAGATGCCTTGATAAAGGTAGAAATCCGGTCCGATGTAAACTAGTTATGAGTAATATCATAAAGGTAGACGTGAACCAAAAGGCAACTGAAAAAAGGGGAAATGGCAATAGCTCTTCTAATACTCTTTTTTTTTTTTCATCAGATACAAAGCCACCTTTTGTTTTAGTTTTGCACATAAAAGTTATTTTTTTTTTTCGAGTATGGTTTGTACCCCATTGTTATGTTCATCAATTGGATTAGGGTAAAAATAAGTTTTTTCCCTTTTCATTCATAATGACAGCAGGTCAGTGTGAATATTTTAAAGGTAATGATTTTATCCAGTCCTTTTATTTTTATTTGATTTTATTACCTTTTATTTTCTTTCTTCTTCGTTATTCTTGGCCTTATTAATCTGCCTCCATGGTTAGTCGAAAACACCTATGATGTAATTAAATTTAATCCTCGGACGTGGTCCGGTTTTGTAACCCTAAGTGTACGGATGATGCACTTTGAATACTTTTCTTTTGGAAATATTCACTAAAAGTCAAGGTACCATCCAAGGAACACGAGGCATGCATCTGAGTGAGGGCAGGTGCTGGACCTAATCGAAAATGTGTACAGAAAACAAGTAGCAACGGTTCAGTTGTATGAAACAATTCTTCTTCTTCATTCAAAGGGTTAACTACTGCAATGTAATTGTTCAGTGGCTCCTTTCCTAGTTGTAGGGATAGAAGAGAGACTTTAGCTATGGTAGGCAGCTCTTCTAGGAGAAGGGCACTCCAAAATCAAACCATTCTTCTCTAGTCGTGGGTAGTGACAGCCTCTCTCTCTCTCTCTCTCTCTCTCTCTCTCTCTCTCTCTCTCTCTCTCTCTCTCTCTCTCTCTCTCTCTCTCTCTCTCTCTCAACGTACTTACACAAATTAACAATAATTTTCGGCCTAGTTACAAAATTCGTGTAAATAACACTTTTCGTGTTCATAGGTTTGCTGAAGGTAATCATCTATTCCCTAGTTTGGTTTTCGTAAAGGCCTTGGAGCATGTGATGCCCCTCTTACAATCTCCAATGCTGTACAGAAATCCCTTGATTGTGGTCAGGAAGTTCGTATGATTGGTCTTGATTTTAGTGATGCCTTTGACCGTGTTAATCATGAGGCCCTTGTTTTCAAACTGAAACAGTTGGGAGTGGGTGGGTCGTTTCTTAGCATTATTATTGATTTTTTAAGTAATAGATCTCAAAGAGTTGTTGTTGATGGGCACCATAGTGAGTATAGGAATGTGAATATCCGGTGTTCCACAGGGTAGTGTTCTTGAACCATTACTTTTCATACTATATACACATGACATGTGGTTTGGCCTAGAAAACAAGCTTGTTGCATATGCTGATGATGCTATTCTCTTTGCATCAATTCCATCCCCTGAATGTAGATCTGGGGTTGGCGAATCCCTTAATAGAGATTTAGCTAAAATTAGTGTATGGTGCAAATTATGGGGTATGAAGTTGAATCCTAACAAAACTCAAAGTATGATTGTAAGTAGGTCAAGGACGGTGGCTCCTCAACATCCGGATCTCAGAATTGATAATGTTTCTTTAAATTTGTATGACTTAAAATTTGAGGTGTGGTTCTCGACAGCAAATTTACTTTTGAGAAACACATTAGGTCTGTGTCTTTTTTAGTTGCACAAAAAAAAATGGCATATTGAGAAAGTCTTAAAAGATTTTCGGTGATCAATCTATTCTGAAGAAGTGTTTTAATTCTTTCATTCTACCTTGTTTTGAGTATTGTCCTCCTGTCTGGTGTTCAGCTGCTAATTCTCATCTTAATTTGTTGGACAGAAACTTACGGTCTATTAGATTTCTTATTCCTGATCTAGATATTAATCTTAGGCACCGTCGTTCATTTAGTTCATTATGCCTGTTGCATAAGATTTTTCATAACTCTGACCATCCTTTGCATTCAGATCTCCCTGGACAATTCTATCCTGTTCGTAATACTAGGCAGGCAGTTAATTCTAATAGCCAGGCCTTCTCCACCATGAGGCTCAATACTACACAATATTCTAGAAGTTTTTTTCCAGCTGTTATCAAGTTGTGGAATGACCTTCCTAATCGGGTAGTTGAATCAGTAGAACTTCAAAAGTTCAAAGTTGGAGCAAATGCTTTCATGTAGGACCAGGCTGACAGTGTCTTTTTTTTAGTCTATAGCCTATGTGACATATCTGTTTTTGACGTTGTTAATAGTTTATATATGACATATCTGTTTTGACGTTGTTACTTTTTTTAGAATGATTTATTGTTAATTTATTCTCATCATTTATTTATTTCCTTATTTCCTTTCCTCACTGAGCCATTTTTCCCTATTGGAGCCCTTGGGCTTATAGCATCTTGCTTTTTCAACTAGGGTTGTAGTTGGCTAATAATAATAATAATAATAATAATAATAATAATAATAATAATAATAATAATAATAATAATAACCGGAGGCTCCATGGCGCACTTTCCTCAAAACCAGATATTGTGCCTTTTGCGAAACTTGAAACATTTCCTGTATATTCGGGGAAGTATTACTCTATTGCTGTAAGTGTACAATGGCCGTAAATATTTGGCCAAAAGCCGATTCAAACATTATTCATCGTCAACTGCATCCTTTAAAGCGCATATAAAGGTTTAGCATAGCAATATGATAACGTAGAAGATCTGTATCTTATTGCAAATATTGCGGATGCAAATGCAATCAATATTAACCAGTTCTCTTGTAGTAATAGAAGTGAAATGGTCATGACTTTGTCCATTGCTATTTTATGAGCACATATTTCATGTCGTCCCCTTTCTGTTCCCTACATTCAATGAGTCATTCGGATTTGATTGCAGATGTGCGATCATCATTTTCGAAATGTAAGGGACTTTGTTCTTATTTCCACACTCGGGCATATTCCCAAACGATCCTTTGTACCAAGGAATCCTCTTTACTTCGTGTTGTATCTTTCGTTGAATATGATTAAATTTCATTTGTTGGTTTCTATTGGTATGAAAGTGTTTTCAATATTTCATATATGCTAAGTCTATGGATGATTTCTTATGAACTTAAAATCCTTGTTCACAATCTTATAGAATTATTGGTTTACATGTTTGTTATGGTCGAGCTTGCTCGATGCGCGCGCGCGTGCACACACACACACACACACACACACATATATATATATATATATATATATATATATATATATATATATATATATATATATATATATATATATATATATATATATATACACTGTATATTTCTGCTTCGCCGGATTAATTTTGAAAGAACTAGGTTATTTGAAACTCTTGAAGGATTTATAGTATTCGTTTTTGTTTCCTTCAATGTTTGCTATGTAATTCATCTAAAATTATTGTAAATAATTAACTTTTTGTTTAGGGAAAAAGTAATTTGGTATCATACGTTTTAATTAGTTTCTAACTTGCATTCGTTTATGTAACTGGTTCCCAAAACAAAGTAGGAAATAAGAGAAGGCAGTAGAAAACCTCATTTGTTGTACGTCAAACTGAAAATAAAACTATGGACAACGTATTGCCTAAACACTTTGACGAAACTTGGAAAGGCATGCATAATCCTGACTACAACAGAAATATCCCGTGTGTAGAAGTAAATGTTTAGGGACTGTAAAATAGAAAGGCATTTTCTTAATAGAATATTATAGTAGCGATTTACAGGGTGATGGATTGAAATTTTCATTTTCATTTTTTCCGGTTATGATAATTGGTTGTTTATTATTAACATAAGAAGCAAAGAAAATTTATAAGAACTTTCAAACGAAGATGTTTCTGATTAGCGAGTTCTAACTAAGATGTGGTGTTCATATTCTCAGTTGTATTCTCAAATGAAAGAGAGAGAGAGGAACAACAAGGTTGAAGAGTTGAATACTGCTAGGGCACGACAATCTTCGCCATGGAAGTGGAAAAAAAGTAGGCCTTATAAACAGGACAATCGACAAATAAGGTGCCGATATGAACTACAGAGGTATAGAAAAGATAAATACACAAGCAAATCGTAGAATGTCAAGAAATTTCTGAATGGATAAAGATTCACTTTTGCTATATAATGTGTTGTGGCGTTTATCACTGAATATCTCCAGAATAAATAAAAGACGAAAGGAAGATTCCTCGTGTCCCAAATGACATTTCTGTTCCAACCATTGCCCTCCATACGAGAGGAGTTTGCTCTTATTGCCCAAGATTTATAGCGCAATAAAAGTGAAATGTATGAAAATGCTTGGTCTCTAAGGAAAACAGTTGTTCTTTCATAGGGAACGTAACACACGAATGGGTATTCGCAGAGTCTGGAGATAACATTCCATTAATATATATATTAATGGTTACAAGGTCATTAGCATATTTTTCTATGACAAATATGGAATCTATTTGTTTAAATATCTAGTTTAATGCTTTATTCCTATGGATTGCAAAAGTACTTGAAAAAAATAGACCCCGAACCAAGTTCTTTGTAGCAGTTACTTTTTTTTTTATTATTATATTTGCGGCGTTCTTTCGGCCTTCAGCTGTGCTGTATATCCTGCTTACCTCCATTCTCGGTTCCTTTATTGTATATTACTGTTCAACCTCTTAAATTTTACTTTATATTGTAACTGCATGGTTTTCCCAATGCCTCAGGGCCTAGGGTAGGAATAGTAAATATAGCATTGATACTGGGACATGCAATTCACACGTACTTATTTTTCTGAAATAGTGAACTATTGAAATCATCCATAAAATTTAGCGTAAATTCGATAATTTGCCATAAGAGCAAATAAAGAGAGACATCCGAATATATTGCTTACAAACTAGTTCACAGATCTAATCATATGCAAGTTTTTTTTTTTTTCATTGGAGTGGTCGCATGTATAGAAATTAATTATATCCGTAATTTTCGGTTTATGTCAAACAGATAAAAAGTTTGTTTCATCTGGAATATGGTGACCTTGATGAATTAGAATATTTTTTCTAGATTTTACTTAATACCATATAAACATCAGTAGCACGTCCATTTTATGAAATGAGTCATTTACACACAATTCATATATATATATATATATATATATATATATATATATATATATATATATATATATATATATATATATATATATATATATATATATATATATATATATATATATATATACACACACACACACACACACACACACACACACACACACACACACACACACACACACACACACACACACACACACACACAGTAGTTATGGGTCAGTGCGACTCGTGGCTGATTGTTACCCTGTTAACGATATCTGGACCATATTCAATCCCTGACTGTCACTCGACAGAGGTTCAAGAAATTGACGTCATGGTAGCATCCTCCCTTTTAAAAGACTATGCGATAATCTGAAGGCTGTTCTCTTCTGTTTCCATTGTTTCGCAATAGGAAAAGGGCCTAAGGGGATAAATATATTTGTAAAGATACATGTGTTTCAGACATAATAGGAATAAAAGGCATGTACGAATAAATATACAAAATATAGTTTGACTTATGTGTTGTGCATAACCACATTTATGAATAATCACAAAAACATGGTCGTCATCTTGCAAATACACATCCAAACGTAAATGCAATATATATTTTTTTTATTCATACAAGTTTTGAAAAAAAATGTCTTATAGTCATGGAGCCCACTGGAGTTCATTTACACTTTAGGGAACGAAAGGTTTGATCCTGTTGATTTGCTGCTGCTAATATGGGAATTAAAAAAGGCACTATTACAAATGGCGATGAAAAATTATGTTCACAAAATTTGATATATCTAATGCACGTTAAACAGTTGAATGTAAACTCGATACTTAATCTGTGCGTTTAGTTTACTAAGGGTCTTCGTACAGTTACTCTGGTTCCTATACTTCATCTCCAATAATGATTCGTGCTGGCCAACCTCTTCTAACTTTCAACTGATAATGTAAATACAGGGTTTTACCATATAATAGATGCACTTGGGAGCTGAATTGTCTCACAGGCCTAGTGGATGGTTATATACCCTAACACAGAAACACAAATGGTGAGGTACACTTAAAATGTGTACTCTTTTAGGTAACGGGCTCTCTTTGCTTAAACCAAATTACTGTTCAGTGTTCAAAGGTAAATAACTTTTACTTTCAAGTGGTTTTTTTTTTTTTGACTCCTTCTTTTATCTCTTCTTTCAGTCGACTGTCATCATTGTCTGGTTTGTTCTCAACCGATCAGTTTCATTGATAAATTTACGATAGAGATGTTTTCACCGTAGTATTGTGGAAGAATGGATGTTACTATTATTTGTGGCATTTGAGTATGGAATTAATGCATTTCTATCATTCGAATACGATAAGACTAATCTATTACAACAGCAATTTGACAATTTGATATACTTTTCAACTTGCTCATCCATAGTCTTTATAGAAGAATGTGGTTGGTGGGTAAATTATGTCGATCACAATTTTGGTATTACGTTATGTTATGGTTCCAGTTGCAAATTCCTGTAACAGCAACAACCGAACATTCAGTGCTGCCTTCCACCTGGGAGATCACGATGACTTGGAATTTAAGCATATTTTTTTTAGTATTATTAATTATACATTTTATTTTGTTCATCGTTGTGGATCACTTTACAATTGGACTAAATACTGTTCACCGGTACATGAACACACACACACACACCCAGAAATATGATATGATTTAACAAGTGGTTGGTGTAAGCAATAGGTTAATCAACCAATTATTTTTGTAATCGTGTAGATAAGCCAACAAAAAGTGTAAGGGATTAATTCTGCGACGAAGGAAACAGAAAATATTGTGCTATGAAAAAATGGTATTTTCTCACAGAAAATAATCATTATTTATTCTTCTCCGCTATATGAAAATGATTTTCTTCGATTTTCATCCGCTTCATAAAACTTTTACTTTTGTAATTATTTTTATAACGCCGAGCCAATGCATACCTAATTCCAAGAAATGGAAAATTCCAACAAAAAATGATTAAGCGGAAAATATTTTTTCAATCTCCCAAAATAAGTTTTCACCGATTTCTCTCCGATTAAATGTCCCTCGCGAATTGAATATTAGAATCTCATTCAGAGCTGAACATTTAAACGTTTCAAAACTTGTACATAAGAGGGAAACCCAAAGGACAATAAATACTAGTTTCCCTTTAAATGTCTTAAATATAACCTTTCCCAATGGATAGATGGGATTTACTGAGAACTGTTCTACAGTAATATGTCTACGAACATACTGCTGGGAAGCATTTACTTTTTTATCAATACTGAGTCAGTAGTACTAGCCAATAAAATGATAGATTATGAGTTCGGTTAACTACCTAAGCCTGGTTCCTTAGAACTCCATTCCGGTTAAATAGGGAATTACTATTCATTTCTGGGCAAAAATAGTGTAGTTTTCTTTAATATCTCCCTATGTTAATTACTTCATCAGAATGGTACTTTGACACAGCACTATAGACCTCCACCTAATGTTTTATACTATAGAATGCATTTTAAAATCTCGTTAATTAAGGTGTTAAGTCTTGTACTAATAAAGCTTAAGCCCAGTGAATCGGGTAAGTAGGTAAAGTCTTTCCAATACCTACACTCCCCGTCCCTCCCGTCTCCTTCCTCCTCTTTCTTAGCCCTCCTCCTATCCCTCCAGTAACTCCAATTCCTAGTCTCAACACTGTCGTTTACTCTACCTTTTCTGTATATATATACTGTATAATGTATACAGTATATATATTGAGTATAGTCAGGTTCCATATGTAATTTCGCCAGATTTTTGTGAAGTATCAAATCTGTGCATGTTTAAAAAAAAAATATATAGTATAAGCAATCGAAAAATAAAAATGTTTCCATTTGCTCTGATACAATATTTATGTGGCTGCCATCTTGGATTTTACAAATTGTCTGCTTTGAACAAGGGTTTTCGTCAATATCTCAGCTTTTGAATAACCTATAAATATGACTGACAGATAAACCATTTTCAGGCTCATCAATCCAAGGGTATTAAAATAAATAAGTTAGATTAAGCAACACATATATTTGACTTAATTATTCCGTTTTATTAAATGTTTTACAAGTGCTCAGACATTAACGATCCGCTAAGTTATGTCCATTAAGAACCAACTTGTACTTCATGACGAAAATGGGTTTAATCTTTTAGGCAACCAGTCTTTTTTCATATCATCATTGTAATTATCGTTTTCATACTTGTTTTATGCCCTCATCATTCTGACACTCGCTTTCGATCTGGCAAAGATTGGTGCGGTATAATTTCCTTATTCTGCAAGAACATTTGTCAGTTTTTGTTTATTACAGGTGTTGATCATCATATGTATAGCATTCTATCATGACCAATGAATATGATGATGATTATCATTGTGGTTAATGGTGTTACATTCGTCATTAAAGTAATATAGGAACCATTAATAAATTGATCAGTGTTAATTATAGAATCCACCAAAAAATTGTACTGAGAAGGAGAAACAAAAGATATTCTGCTTGTAGGAGCCTTCAACCAAAGGTAGTAAATTTCGAACCACTTATTTAGCTAGTTTTATCGTAAACTACACTTGACGTGTACTTTGCTTACTTTTTCGTGTGGGCCTAATCCCTGCAGAGTAGTTTGTGATGATACAAGACATCTGTTCCATATTCTCGGTAAGAATAGAACGAAAAACCTTTTCAACTGACATTTCGAATTCTTATGTTGGAAATAAGAGATGACGGTCATGGTAATAAGAAAGACTCCAGCCGTTTTTAAACTTCTATTTGCTGTGCTGGGGTGTAACATGATACAATTTTTTTAGTTAGAACTGATAAATATTTTTTTTCATATAAATAATAAAGAATATTACTAGTTAGTAAAAAATTTGGTTTCTGTTTTTGGGATCTCTCGATATATTTATTTTGCATCGAATGAACTTAAACACTACATAATTATTGAGTACGATACGAATGAAAAGCAAACATAGAATAGTATAAAATATTAAATTCTTCCAAGTCATTTCTGTTTTGGGGCGTCCGCCAATAGGCAAAAGGTTTTTCCGCAAATGCCATACACTACAGCCTACGAAAGCTAAGAAAAATGCGTTAACTATTATATTCCAAAATCTCATTATTCCACCAATTGAAAAAAATATATTGTGAACATTCATAAATCCCGTTTTGTCTCCTTTTTCTTTGCAATCATGGTCATTTATTTGAATTAGGTTTACATTTGATAACAAAATACATGAAAAAAAAAGGTTTAGCAGAATGGGGGATCATGAAAGAGCTTAGGAGGATTTTGAGGCTTCTCGTTGCGATTGAATTATATTGAGTTCGTATTAAGGAAAATAATTATTAGTTTTTGTTTGCTATCAAAACTTTTTTTATTTTTTATTTTCGTTTAATTTTTCAGACAAAAAGGGAATTTGCGTTTTTAGTTCAAAGGTATATTTGCTAAAAATAGTCCATCCTTTCATATATCAGATTTTGTTATAAAATAATGAACTAAAGGGTTCGTATTGATATGTTTTTATCTAATTTCTATAACGACATTGGAAAACAAGATAATGGCAGATTTTTAATTACTCAAGATGAAATAAAAATGCTATTTCGAGAATCAAGATGTTTGATTTTTGTAGAAAACTGTAATGATTCCATGTATACATTTTGCACAAAATAGACAAACAAAGCTGAGAGAAAAAAAAATAGACTAAAAGTCATTTGAAAAGGTTTTATTATTATTAGGTTGTCTTTAATTTTAAGCTCGGTTCATATAATACAATCTATGGCTTTGCTAATTCTCTTGCCTGGGTTTGGAGTTAGGAAAATGTTAGAAGATATAAGAGAGATTTCCCGGAACATATCACATTAAATGTGCGATGTTGTGTAAGTCGTATTTTATGGTTTCGAAATATCACCCGTGAGTGAGAGTTCATGATGACACTCTCTCTCTCTCTCTCTCTCTCTCTCTCTCTCTCTCTCTCTCTCTCTCTCTCTCTCTCTCTCTCTCTCTCTCTCTCTCTCTCGAATATTTGGTATTATTATTTTCATTATTTATGATGATGTTTTGTGGTCATAATAAATATTCATTTAATTGTAGGTAAGAGCTCTTACCGTTATGCAGGTAACCAATAATTTTACGTGGCAATTTATAGTTTGCGTTTATAAACATTTGGTGGACGTCACTTAAATTATTCACTTTAAACCATCTACATTTTATTCTCATTTTATTTTTCAAAGATAATTTGGGTTTACTGATTGTGTATGCAATATTTTGCATCTGCATTTATAAGCTTTTCAATAGCGCTCCCTCTTGATAAATTTGGAAAAATCATCAAAGGATAAAAAGATCCTTTTGTAATTGCATGAATCAACATAGGCCTGATGTGATGAAGTCGATATAGTAATGGACTCCGATACCAAAAAAGGACGGTTACAGGCTTTCCAATTTCAAGGAAAATGGTTTATAGTAGTTTACTCTTCCTTGGTTTGATCCAAACGGACATTTAGTCATAATAGCCTCACCAAACTATGGAATTGGATTGTGGCCTGAAATATCTGATCTTTGACATAAGTAACTTTGGAATTAATCTTTATTCAACTTTCCAAAACTCCACATAATCACATATTTTTTAGAGTAGGAGTAGAATGTTGAACGTCACGAGTATTATTCTATCTTATATATATATATATATATATATATATATATATATATATATATATATATATATATATATATATATATATATATATATATGCATGTTATATATGTATATATATGCATGTTATATATGTATATATATGCATGTTATATATGTATATATATGCATGTTATACATGTATATATATGCATGTTATACATGTATATATATGCATGTTATACATGTATATATGTATGTTATACATGTATATATATGTATGTTATACATGTATATATATGTATGTTATACATGTATATATATGCATGTTATACATGTATATATATGCATGTTATACATGTATATATATGCATGTTATACATGTATATATATGTATGTTATACATGTATATATATGTATGTTATACATGTATATATATGTATGTTATACATGTATATATATGTATGTTATACATGTATATATATGTATGTTATATATGTATATATATGCATGTTATACATGTATATATATGCATGTTATACATGTATATATATGCATGTTATACATGTATATATATGTATGTTATATATGTATATATATGTATGTTATATATGTATATATATATATATATATATATATATATATATATATATATATATATATATATATATATATAAAACACACACACACACAAAGATTTGTACATTGCTTCGTCTTTTCTCCCTTTCCAACATATTTTTCATGATAAATTCCATTTTTATTCAGTTTTCAATTCTTTGTATTTGACCTCAGGCTGTATCTGTATGAACAACATGATTTAATTTTTATTGCACAAACATGCAATTAAAAATAAATGCACAATTGGGGTTTCCTATTTTTATAAGAATCATAATTAGTAAACAAGGTAACGCCAGGTGCGTTTTTATCATGAGTGATATTCTTGTTTCATCCCTTTAGCTAGTGTTCTGCTAATGAATTATAATCCTTAAGGTTTCGTTTATTATACGAGTCTTATTCTTTCACACAAATATATGTTAAAATAGTACACACGAATACCGAGAGAAAGAGCCCTGGAGCCGAAATAGTTTTCCCACCATTTCAGATGCCCCAAAATTTAAAGCTTTCCCTTCCGTTGATCGCCTCTGTTTATAATGCTCCTTAGCCCAGTAAATATTTGTTTACCTCTCTGAGTTTTTGTGATCTAGTGAAAACGTCAGCAACTCGCAATCAGCCCTTCTCACGGCTTCATAGATTTCAGTGAACAGGTAAAATCACTACCATAACGTCCCTTTGTCTAGGGATGGAGCTTTTGGCCTCGCCTAGTTCTACCGTTGAGTCATGAAAAATAATTGGCTTGTCCTGCTTGGGATGGTAAAGGACATTGGACCGTTGGACGGCATAAGCGCGACCTCTAGGACTTTCTGCGACCTCTTCGTCCTGCCCATTGCCTGGATCGCTCAAGAACGACCTTTAAATATTGAAACTGTTAACTTCAGAGCTTATCACTTCATAAGACACCAGGTGCAGAGATGTGCTGATATATATCAATAATTTCATTCTTTTTGGAAACAAGGTATAAAATTATCTAAGAACGAGGAGAAGCTGCCGTATTTGTAACATGGAGCTCGTGACAGCAACCACCTCTTTTGTCCCTTTCTCCGTCATGTGCACTCAGGCATTAAACCTCTCCTCTCCTGAATTACAAATTTCTGATCAATCTAGATTTTTCCCAATATTCGGACATGAAATGGTATTTAAAAACCTAACAAGAATATTAATGTCTGAAAACAATTCAAGCAATTCTTATGTTGGTGATTTTTCAACGAATTTTATTTCATAGGGTTGTTGGTTGGTTGTTGTTTCAGTTTTTTCTTATCCAAATCCTTTCCTTTACAAGTTGAAGATATTCTAAATAACATTAAAGCTTTACTATGAGGAAATTTGCTGATTGATACTATATTTTCTAGAGTTCCTTATAACAATATACATATACCGTATACATAGCTATGTTTCCTATACAATGCCTATGCTCCTAAAGGTCAGAATGTGAAGCCTTTTTATTATGTTACTGTAGTTATATGGCATAAATACAATATAACCCGGCTGTCGGATCAAGCCTTTGTTATAGAACCATTGTCATTGCAAAATGTAAAATTGGGATTCTTGAATTTCTGGAAGCGCTTTGTTAATCTTGGTTGTTCAATCCTGAATCTATTGAATAATGTAAATGCTGGTGTACTATTAATTTTTTTTAATTTCAAAATGAGATATAAATCAATTTATTATTTCTGCTCATTGGTAGTTTCAGTGATTGTTGTTGTTGTCAAATACATTTTGTGCGCTGTGTTATAATTTGATCGTTATTTGTGATAAAATTTGTATAAGAATAAAGTTACTAAAAGATTGAGCAAACTTAGGGTATATTTGAAGCCAAAAGAAAACAAGGTCATAGTAATATTTGCCAAAGTAAAAATTTACAATCGACGATTTAATTAATCCCGCTGTCAGAATTGCAGAGGCGAATTTAACGTCTCCGAATTTCGATGAATAGCTTGTTAGCTCAAGGATTACTCTCGGGTTGACTTACAGCGCCAGAGTTGGAGCATTATTGCTCAACGCGAAGGGATTATGTCGACGTTGTCACTTCGGGCTGATAGCCTTTCTACTTCGCTGCTCCTCGGAATTCACTCTGGATTTTCGTTGGTTTGAAATACTGTCTCATCGAGTTTCGAAGTCGTTTAACTGCAGATATGTTTGAACTTGGGTATATTTTCAAATAATTCATGTCCCATGTATGAAGGTCGCTCAACAATGGCAGAGGTAAGGGACAGTGACATTGCCCTTGCAAGCAGGACAAGGCCCTAGAGACTGACCTTATACATATGATCAGCGTCCAAGCTAGGACTAGGGAGGGCCAGGCAATGGCTGCTGATAACTCGGCAGGTAGAGCTTTATGCTCCCCAACCCCCCATCCTTAGCTCATAAGGAGGATGAGGTTGCAGCGACCAAGAGAAACTAATGAGATTGAGTGGAACTTAAGCCCCAGTTTGGTGATCAAGAAGTGTTATTAATCGAATCATTATAGAATTAGTGATATGATTTGCATTTTATTTAAATGTATATTTAAATAAGGATCAATCTTTCATGTTTTTGAATAGATTAAATCTTGAACCTTATATTTGTTCAGAAAAAATATTATTGTATGCTGACATTTCATATAGAAATGACCAGAAATGAAATAATCATTTTAGTAAATTTGTATGATAAGATTATTGCACCTAATATTCTCTTAAATGCCGAGTAACTAAAATCGATAAACAATCGCGTAGAAACGCTAATATTGATTGGTCAACGGACTTGCGATAAAAATGCTGTTCAAAGCGATGCATGTCCGTAGTTTAACGTGGAATATCTCTCTCTCTCTCTCTCTCTCTCTCTCTCTCTCTCTCTCTCTCTCTCTCTCTCTCTCTCTCTCTCTCTCTGCGTGTGTGTGAAATTAAATATTAATAGGCCTTATTATCAAAGTCGTATATTTGCTTATGATTGCAAACAATATCAGCACTTTTGAATCGGTATGGTACATATTTTAACTACGGACTGTACGTATAATTGGGATATTGTAATTTCAGTAAAGATACGATGAAGATATGCATATTTAAAAAATTGCCATTTATAAATTTTCTTTAGCCATATCAACTAAATAAAATATCTATGAAATGGGGAATATTTCTTTCCGGTGGAATACAATGACTAAAATACTGTGAAGCATGACGCCTCCAACGCCGTCTGAAGTATGAAGTTAGGCATCGTGCGATTGACAGTGGGAAATTGCTTGTTGATTTCAAGTGGAATTCGGGATATTGGCATTGATAATTCCATTTCTGAATTATTCATTCACTTGCTTTTGGTAGCATTCTTATTTGCAGAAACATATAACATTTAATCATACACATTTACTTACTAATGTATAAAATATGACATATTCCAGTCCTATAGGAATCTTACCATAAACTGCTTAACGCTAATCAAATTGCTTCAGAATCTTCAGTTTACCGCGATACCTTGAAAAATAATTAGTATTTTTCTATTTTAGCTACCCGTTATCATTATAATTATTATTTTATTTTTACAGTATTTTGACTTAACAATTTCTAAAATACATAAACGGCCGAACTACATTCAATATATATATATAATATATATATATATATATATATATATATATATATATATATATATATATATATATATATATATATACATATATATATATATATATATATATATACATATACATGTATATATATATATATATTATATATATATATATATATATATA
>NC_090727.1:9727095-9741752 GCF_036898095.1 Palaemon carinicauda | reverse complement strand
GTCATGCATAAAATTGTGGGAGTCACAAACTTTTTTAAAGATACAAATATAAAAGAAAAAAATCGCAATTTACATGTATTGCATTTGGATATCATAATGAGCACTTGCAATTAACCTATTAATGTTCGCAATGTAAGCAATTTTATTTTTGAATTAGTGGTATTATTAGATTCATAAGATAGCCCTAAGGTGGAGGATGATGTGACATCCAATGATATATCTTATAAAGGAATTAACCTTCTAAAATTTAGCATTCAGTAAACCACTGTTAAGGTATATTTAGCATTATACACACACACACACACACACACATATATATATATATATATATATATATATATATATATATATATATATATATATATATATATATATGCACCAAAGTACTTCCCCCAATTTTGGGGAATAGACGACATCAAATGAAAAAAAAGGGACCTTTCCTCTCTACGCTCCTCCCAGCCTGACGAGGGACTCAACCGAGTTCGCCTGGTATTGCTAGGGTGAAACAGCCCACCCTCCCTGTTATCCACCACAGATGAAGCTACATAACGCTGAATCCGCTACTGCTGCTACCTCCGCGGGCATCCAATGCGACTGGAAGGAGCAGCAGGACCTACCGGAACTACGTTACAATCGCTCGCTATTCATTCCTATTTCTAACACGTTCTCTTCCTTCTCTCACATCTATCCTCCTATCACCCAGAGCTTTCTTCACTCCATCCATCCACCCATACTCTTGTACTTCTCCCATCAACTCTTGCGACTTGCATTCATCACCTTCTTTAGCAGACAGCTATTTTCCATTCTCTCTCTCTCTCTCTCTCTCTCTCTCTCTCTCTCTCTCTCTCTCTCTCTCTCTCTCTCTCTATCGACTTATCATCAACATTGCGAGAGATGGCTATCGTAGGGATCAGATTTACGGCCACACGAGCCCTAATTTGTTCCTGAATAGGTTTTCCGCTAATTACTGCCATGCAATTCTCGTGAACGAGAAATAGATGGTGGGAAACTTCTGTCGTGCCGACATGCATTACAATTTGTGTGGGCTTTATAGACTTTTCTTAGGCGAACGATAGTAAAGGGTCGATTAGGTGAATTGGTTTGTATACATACATACATATATATATATATATATATATATATATATATATATATATATATATATATATATATATATATATATATATATATATATATATATATATATATATATAAGTTTATATATATATGATAAATTTTGCACATTTAGACGTGTTTTTCATATTCATATAAGCCACTTGTTTTTTTTATACATTAATGTCTGGATTCTTTTAACCACCTCGGGATCAGAGCCCCAGACGAAATCACACAATGACAACAGCTTCTGACCGGCCGGGAGTCGAACCCTGGTCCAGGAAACTTGTATTAACATTGACATACACTTGGCCACGGAGAAAGTGGTATGTCAATGTTAATCCAAGATTCCTGGACCAGGGTTTGACTCCCTGCCGGTCAGAAGCTGTTATCTTTGTGCGATTTCACCTGGGGCTCTGACAATGGAACAATCTAAAACAAATTCAGTAGGTTTGAGAACAAAGCCCTCAGAAGAATAATGCGAGTTGAATGGCCAGACATGATTAGACATGAAACTATAAGAGATTACTCGAGTGCCGTATGTAAATGAGATCATGGTGAGGGGCAAGGTCTATAGAATACATCTATAGACCTTGGAGAGGGTTAGATGAAGATGGTTTGGGCATGCTCTTCGCACTTCCCAAAATAGGTAAGTTCACCTAACATTTAACTGGGCTTCACAAGGTACTAGAAGAGTTGGTAGGTCCAGGCCTACATGACTGAGGACTATAAATCGTGAAGTCGGAGATGATGAATGGAGAAGTATTGAATTAAAAGCTCAAGATAGAGACGAGTGGCCAAATCTAATCGATGCTCTGCGTCAATAGGCGTAGAAGAATATATATATATATATATATATATATATATATATATATATATATATATATATATATATATATATATATATACAGAGAGAGAGAGAGAGAGAGAGAGAGAGAGAGAGAGAGAGAGAGAGAGAGAGAGAGAGAGAGAGAATGCCTTTGTAAAGTAAAACCCAACATCACACCAGACTCCAGAGGTCAACCATAAGTAAAGGGATATTCGGCAACACAGAATGGACCCGAGGCAAGGGATGGAGACAGGATGGGCCAGAAAAGACAAAACGAAAAGTCTAAGTTTGCCTGGCTGCATTTGACACCCGTGGGAACAGCAAACGTGTGCAGTTAGATTATATTGAATTTTATTTACAGCGATATATGTAGAGTATGTGATATATTTCGACGACATATAGTTTAGTTTAGAAATATTAGGGAAGGGTCATGTACATCTGAGAGAGAGAGAGAGAGAGAGAGAGAGAGAGAGAGAGAGAGAGAGAGAGAGAGAGAGAGAGTTTATCTTATACGAAAAACTTAAAATGAAAATAAAAACAACCAAGCAATAAAGGAGCCTCCTTGTATAATGTAGTTAGTATATTCTGGCTGAGGCAAGAACTGGGAAGACACGCTCACCTAATTGAATTTTTCTTGAAAAATGTAACAATGAGGCTGGACTGTATATGAGATAGTTTCGGTCATGGCACACTACGAAAAGTTTGTTTTTTTCTTGGTTTTTCTAAGAGTATTTGTGGCGAGCCTAATGAGTTCATTCTATTTGCTAGAAAATATGGCAGTACACCATTCAGTTTTTAGGGAATATTCTATCTCGAAATGACTATGGTGGATGTTTCAGAGACTCACATGAGCAAGTTTTCCAATTAAGCTGCAACTAATGGTGAGAAAAATAAGTAGTTGGTGTTCTTAATGACATGGCCCTACGGACATGGAAAACTTTAATTCTACCATTAACATCTGCTACATTGTTCCAAGTTTGAAGGTAAGACGGGCTCGGAAGACCGTTTCGGTCTGCCTGATAATCTGATCTATAAAAGGTAATTTAAGTGCGAGTTTATCAGATGTGAGCCAGAAAAAATATTCAAAACTTTAGTATCCACATCTTCAGGCAAAGATACAGTTCCACTAGGTTCTAAATGATTAAGTTAATGCTTGACAATGTTTTGTTTGTAATAATTCCAAGGTTCCCGCAGTGAGCTCGTTACTTATACAATTGATATGGTTTTCATCATATTAGAGTTTTTCTAATTAAGTATCTCTAAATGTATCTGAGCTAAACAGGTAAATGCATGCACGAGGATAACTACGCTTGTAAGTCTGTCACCGTAGCATGGTTGGTAAAATGCATTACTCTCTCAAACTTTTCTCATGTGGATTCGAATACTGCCTTGGGTAAGAGAGTTCTTTCGTTTATTCCCCCTCCGTCATCGGCTTGTAATGATAAGCATATCCAAAACGTAGTGAAATCGCAAAAGTTGAGAAGAAATTGTGGCTATTAAAAATACACCATAAGCTAAAGAATCTAATAAATTTACAAGGCATAGCAATGTCCCCCTTTCACACACACACACCACACACACACACACACACAATATATATATATAATATATATATATATATATATATATATATATATATATATATATATATACACACACACACATATATATATGAGGAGATTGATCGTATGTCAAATATTCTATGCCTCTTTGTAAGTTGAAAATGAGATCCTACTGTATTCAAGAAAATCATTAATCAGACAAGTTTTCGCACGCACTGACATTACAGTGACATAATGATAGATCATAATTCAACTGGCGAACATTCTGCTTTGTCATGGGCCCCCGTTCTACTGAGCAAACTCTAAAGGTGCGTTGTCCACATGGCAACCAGAGTAGCGCAATAATTGGTCCTCTTGGTTGGGGTTATTTGATCTTAAGTTTTCCTACTTTTCGCATCTTACTTAAATGAAATCAAAGTTCTTTTTTCTCTTCATTACAATAAATCCTTTTTAGCGAACTGTTTTACCTAATAACCCTCATAATTTGGAATCTCTGTTTCATCACTGTGTTAACTTCATTTCAGTCTTTTCCTAATTTATAAACTGAATGTGAATAAATTATAATTTTGAGGACTTAAACAGTATTTAGTTAATCATGAATCTAAGAATTTTTACACATGTCCTATTTGTAAGGCTGATGACCAATCTCAAATTCTAAGTGAGCCGACATGAAAGCATGACTGCTATTAAACATCGCATAATTACATATGCAGTGAAATATCAAAGTTGTAGCAGCCATAGTAATCATGTAATTTCATTATGAAGTCTCCCTTATAAGGGTAAGCTAACTAATTAACCATTCTCTCTCTCTCTCTCTCTCTCTCTCTCTCTCTCTCTCTCTCTCTCTCTCTCTCTCTCTCTCTCTCTCTCTCTCTCTCTCTCTCTCTCTCTCTCTCTCTCTCAACGTTAAAACTAACATACGATGCTCTGATCAAGGAATGAAAAGGGTAATTGGTTTTGGTTTTCATTATTATATCGTTTGCTCTCCACTAATATTAGTAAAGTTAACAATTCAGACCCGTAACTGAACAGGATCCAGTAAAGATAAGCACTCCCAACTCGCGCAAGTGAAGATGGGCACCCCCGGATTTAACCAAGTATATATAAGCACTCCCAATTTTGACCAGTGAAGATGGGCACCCCAAAACTTCTGTGAATAACGTAAAGATAATGACTAGTGTAGTTTTAGAATTTTATTGTCGAACACATAAAAATATAAATGAAGAATTTAAACAAAACAATTATGAATTGCAACTGTTTCACAACACCTATAAAATTTGTCATTGTGGTTTCTTTCTTTCCACAAATATTCGTTTAAGTAAGAGTTCAACAATTCCCTTCTGCATCAGAGCATGCGTTTTATTCTTATTTTGTGCTTATTCCAATAACTCTCGATTGATTGAGTATGAACTCCGGTAGGTCTATCAACTTAATTTAACGAGTGATTTACAGTATGCTGAGCGAATCCTAGGTCCCTTTGAATGTTGCAATATGCTCCCCACTGATCACTGTGAATGGTTATTCCTGGTAAAACTACTTTCTTAATCATCGGTAATAGCGTTTCGGCATTACGCGAATAGACTATCTCCATATAACCCAAAGCTGGTGACGAAGATGGGTCAACTATCCCAAATACCCAAATTGGATTCTGAGGAGCGCGTCCCCTGTGGTGTTTTGGTTTGTGGCTGAAGCAATACTCATCAATTTGCACTGTTATTCCTGGCCCACCAAGTCTAATAGGGTTTTTTCCAAAATATTTCTCGCAAACGTCACGAAAAAAACTGAACATATCAATGACTGTCTTCTTTTAAATATTCAAAAACTGTGGTTTGCAATATACTCAAATCCTGACACCAGTAAAAAATGCCTTCTATCCACTTTTGCAACGAAAGCTTTGATCGATGAAAAAAACGAATCTTTACGAATTGATTCGTAGTACTTGTATTTGGCGCAGTTTTTGACTAGGCACTTCCAGACGTATTTATCTTGAATTGAAGACCGTTTCGTCCACTTCATTAAACTTTTACATAGAGGACATTTCAGTTTTTTCCTCAGAAGATTCTTCTTCGGCCTCATCCAGTTTATTGCAGGAAGAGGGTCTTCAACCACCAATGGCTTAATGATCTGTTCACATAGAGAACGGTCCATGCTTGGAGGCTCTATATTTTGTACTAAAGTAAAATGTTGAATTTTGCGACTACAAGACAAGAATTAAAACAAACGAAAGTTCAACGATCGACTATTTCTCAAATACGAAACTGTTTTACTAACCAAAAGAAGCACTAATTAAAAATTTTTAACAGAAACCAACTTGGTAAAGATTAGTATCTAATTATGTTTTAAGAAACAAAAACAAGCAATGATTTAACAATGAAAACTGAAAACAAATCGTTAAAACATCGAGTATTTCTAAATAGAGCAAGTAAAGATAAGCACCCCCAATATGGACGAAGTAAATTGCTTATTTTTACTTGATCCACTGAACATTGGTGACAATTTTATCATCACATCAGTATTGTTAATATTATCATTATTTGTTTTTGTTGTTTATAATGAACATATAATCTTATTGAATGAATGGCAATATAATTGCGATGCCTCCTTCAGCATTATAGAAATCCCATTTGTAAAAAGAGAAAATAAAAAAAAAAAAAGACAATAGAAGTAAATATTCCGCAACATGGCAATAAGCAAAAGAGAATATGTAAAAAATAACTGAATTTGTAAGACAATATTTTTAAAAACATTGATCGTATGTTATTATCTGGCTGAAGGAAACTGAAGGTGACACCTGCTATGATGAAGCACAAACAAATTGCAACATAAATACCCCCAACACCAATACAAAGAGCAAACATAATTGGAGCAGATTCTCAGTAATGTACGCCATTACACAGTTTCTTATTATAGAATAAGGATTCTTCGCCGTTTCCCTTCAGCAGTGGTATCGATTGTGACAAACAACATGTGAGTCTTTTGTGTCATGCCAGCTCACAGCTGGATAAATTTCACAAGCCACATGATCATACTGTTCCTTTGAGCTAGGGACTAGTCTGCGAAGTTATCATTTCAGTCTTCCACTTTATTACTGCTGCCAGCTTACTGTAAATATATTACTTTTTATAAAGTATTTATCTCAATAATTAGTTTCATTTCCGCATCACTTCAATACTTCAATAATTCGCATCACTTCTATAGGCTACTTCAATAATTATTTTCCGTTTTTCCACCGTTTCTTTATTATGTACTGTAATTTAATCAGCTCCACTTTCAGGACACAAAGCGGCTCATGCATTTTATGATTGGATTCTTTTCCCGATTTCTTCGAGCAGGGAAATAACGTTGATAGGTCCTTGAGCAGATCGGAGGAAGGACCACTGCTCGGAGCTGTGATCAGAAAAGGTTCATTAACCTCTCCTTCCCATTCCCGTCTCTTTTTTGGTCTATAAGTTCCATGATTGGAATTCGCAGCTTGAGATATTTTTCTCTTCTTTTAAGGTCGTAATATTATAAGGCTCTCTCTATCAGCATACTTAATGTGAGGCAGGAGGTGTGTAATTATGTCGAGTCAGTTATAAGCCAAGTGTGTGCACAAACTTAAACCACACAAAATATTACACACACAACACACACACACACACACACATATATATATATATATATATATATATATATATATATATATATGTGTATATATACATATATATATGTATATATATATGTATATATACATATATACAGTATATGTATATATACATACACACACACATATATATATATATATATATATATGTGTGTGTGTGTGTGTGTGTAAAAGAACCACGGAAAATTAAGTAGAAAATATTAGATTAGTCAATATAATCTTAGATTTTTAATTTCATTTCCCCTGTGGTTCTTTGGTATCTGAGCATCACGCTTCCATATGATTTTTCGCTTATACATATACATAAATACACTCACATATATTTACAGTATGTATAATATATATATATATATATATATATATATATATATATATATATATATATATATATATATATATAAATATATATATATATATATATATATATATATATATATATATATATATACACGAACACACACATATACATGGGCACGCACTTTTGTTTTAAAACAGCAGGTTGCACAAGTTTTCAAAACTAACGTTCTATATCCTAAGAATTCCAAATTTATTGGTCCGATATTGTTTTATTATGGAAAGGTCGCAATAACCAAGGTTTCAAAATTTGGAAGCTCAAATAGTCTTGCCCCTCCTAAATTTTCAGACCTCAAACTTCACCTATTCATACAACAATAACAGAAATATATGCACCTGAACGTCATTCTTTACGCAATAAGTTGTCACTCTCCATATAGGGCTAAGTTAATCTTGTAACGGGGAGGATATCTCATAAGATTCATAGCTTTTTCCAATATACTCGATGTAAAAACATGAGAGAGAGAGAGAGAGAGAGAGAGAGAGAGAGAGAGAGAGAGAGAGAGAGAGAGAGAGAGAGAGAATCGCAATACAGCTGGACAACCAATTGGGGACGAAAGTTAGCCCTGCCATCGCCAAAGAAAAGAAAAAAATCGATAACTGTTGTCTTTTATCATTTGATAAATATTACGAATTTTAAGAATACTACAACCCCGAGGAAATAAAATATATCATAAAAACGGAAGATTACTTTCAATACAGTTTAGTAACTGGAAAACACGGAAAAAATATTTCACTCAAACGGGATCTAAAGGGCTGAACTAAATCGTCGTCACTTTGGGTGCCAGCACGCAGGAAGATCTTTATAAACCTTAAAAAAGTATTTGAAAAAAAAAGGTTGGGGCTTCCTGACATGCAAGAAAAATTAATACAATATAAACATCAAATATCTATGAGCCTCATCAGCAGTTCTTAAAGTCTGGGGACCTTTGGCAAACAGTTTTACAAAGAAAGGGTTTTCCTCTCCCAAAAAGATTAAATGGGAAAAATTATTTTTCCTTTTAAAAAGTAGATATATTAGCCATTTTCCATAGAAAGGGAAAATAAATTTTCTTACCATAAAAAGAACATCTGCAATAATAATATGAAAGAAACATTCTTCTCCCTATAAAAAGAGAACCCAAATAGAGGAGCACATTTTTTTTTACAACATTATTAAGGGAAGAACATTTACGTTGGGTTAACAGCCCCCCCCCCCCTCCCCTCCTTTTTTTTTTTCTCATAAACGCTATCATATCATCTATACGACCACCGACATAACTGGGACAATGCCGTAATTTAGCTGACAAACTACCTGATGCAGTGTCGTTCAGCATGAGGCAGATTTCTACTGGAAGTTCCCATAAACATCAGGTAAACTGTAACATACAGATCAAAGCGAGCAAAGAAAACATCATGATGGAGAATACAAAATGAAAGAGGAAATGACAAAAATGAGATGAAGCACACCACAGAGTATGAAAGAAAACTGAAAAGGCAGGGAAGAATGACAGAAGTCTGAGAGATATAAAAAAAAACTAAAAGGGGAAACTGAAAAGTATAGACGACAAACATGATAGAAAAATAAAACGAATAAAAACTAAATAAAGAAAGAATTACGCAATGCATAAGAGGTAGACAGAATAAATTGAGGTTTAGTATCAGGGAAGTGATTAAAATTAGTACAAACTAAAATTAAAACGGCCAGCATCGAAAGTGGAAAAACTAAAAAAAATAACGAAGCAAAAACGAGAGTAATACTGAAAATGATGAGAGGAGATCAGAGTTTAGGATGTGAGAATAATAAAAGGAGCCATATAGATGAAAATAAAGAGAAATAACAGAATTTGAAGACAAAAAAAAAATACTACCCAAAAGCACATTCCAACAGAGCTCCTCAATTCCTAATCCCAATTACTTGTCGCAAGTCAAAAGCCCAGGCGTGGTAAATTTTCTGTATCAATTCCTACCCACACATCATTTTCAATAAACAAGAGACCAGTTTGGTGCATTTCCCACACAATTCCTCACCACACATAATTTTGAACATCCAGCCAACATAGACAAACTAACAAATAAATATACGAAAGCAGATAATATGAATTTATTACTTTACTTATACTGTAATTTTTTCCTAGGATTTGTACTGTTAACTAAAGACTGCTCAATCATAACACGGAGTAGTTTCATTCATTTCTTCATGTGCCTGTGTATAACTCATTCAAAAAGAGAAAGAAAAATGTACTACAACACCCTACCTTACATTTCCTAACTGATAAGGATTAATAATTATATACCTAAAATACCAAAAACATATTATCAAGTTGGGTAGTTTTAGGACAAACGCAGTAGCCATATTGGGGGATTGAGCACAATTGCTTTACAAATAACGTTGGAGGATATGTGGTGAAGAATTAAACAAGAACAAACTTTCTGACCCCTTTTTTGTACAAAGACCTTGTCTTAGAGGCTATAGCGGTCATCCCTTTGGGCAACGCATTACCCAATTCGATAATGGGGATGACAAAATTCCTATAAGAAATGGAAAGGGAAATGGAATGGCACATTATAGAGGACTAGTAAAGACGAAACCCGTTTCATTATATCGTCCGAAATTATCGAGTTTGATCACCTCGTAAATATTCAATGCATATAAAAATATATTTGTCATAATTATTAATGAGATACATGTATTATAATGATCATGGAATATTCACTAATAAAGATTAATTCATACAAACTGAACCTAATGATCATGCATTGCAATTGAAATTTACATCGCTTTTCATGCAATGATTTCTAGTAGCGCTGTGGAATACTGGACACGTGTACCTGGGCATACTTCAGTGTTTCTTGAGAAAAAAACTTTTAGTACATGAAACGTAATAATTTTGTTTCCAAGAAAAATAAAATATTAATTTAATTGTGAGCTCGAAAGAAATGGCGGTTATTTCGTTACAAAAATGACTGTTGTACGAAGTTCTTCCCACTGACACAAAGCTTTATAGCTCTATATTATTGGATTTGGATTTATGGAAGTTGGGCTATATACCCTCGCAATGGAGTCTGTGATGCCATTCAGCACCCTCTGATTTGTAGCCTACGGGACTAAGCTCGATTAGGAGGAAATGGGATTATCAGTGCCGTAAGCCTCTGCATATAGTCACCTAAAACCAGTGTATTCATATGCATACTTGGTATTAAGGAGGCTAACAATTTTATGGGTCTTTCCAAATACAGCCTGCCCTTCCGCATCTCCAAGAGTTTCCTCTCTTATTTTTTTAGAATGTCTCATATACATAAGGTCATTAATTATTACCTACTGGGCCTTGTATGACTGGATAATAACACTAGAAAGTAAAAGCGTTAAATAAAAATAAAATCAAACTTTCATATCTACGACATACTAAGAGGAAGTAACGACCCATTAACGTCAAATACTTATCAAAACAAGAACAATTTACTGAATATTTTAAGGCAGAGAAAAGAAAATGATCAAGATTCCATTATTAAGTAAATAAATAAATTGAAAATGTAAAACGTGTTTCACTTATTCGTGTCCTTGAAGTTATCATAATAATAACAAAGTATGAAGGAACGAATAAAGGTAAAGCATTTGAATGATACATAGCCTAAAAATACGTAAATTAAAAAAAAAAAAAAATTCCATAATAAAAAAATGATTAGTTTAAAAGTATTCAATTTTTAGGTCTCCAGGGAACTAAAAACATGAATATGGAATATGGAATTGAGCTTTACGACCCAATATCACTAATAGAAGAAGAATGGCTTTCATTTCCGAAATTAAACTAACGTTTCATCCAAAAGTTAAATCTTGCGAAGACATATCTGAAAATATCCTTTGACGACATCTCAAGGGGCTGGCTTGTTTCAGCCCAAGAGGCAAGGTTTCCTCCTCTCCCAGAAAATTAAGATTATCTAAAAGAATAAACTATGAAAGGGAAATGTAAGACAAAACACCTAAAACTCAACAGAAATTTAATTGTACCTAGTTCGAATCTTTGAACTTTAAATAATGCAACTAAATACTGAATGGTATTAAAGTTCACAAAACGAAAGGAAAAAATATTGGAATGGACTGCACACCTATCGCTACAAAGTGGATTATAGTCGTGGAATGTAAAAGCTTTGAATAGATAGTGGTGAGACGCGATGCCTTGGGTTGAAAGACTGCAAAACCAGTCTATCTATATCTTGGGTAAGTCTACAATTAGAACTCGCCACCAAGGGACTCTACCACCCGTGTGTCACACAAGAATACATAGTAACGACATTTCTCTTTTTTGTATATATTATCATTTGTATCTTCGCTCTCCCCACGCACTGACAGCAACTTGTTTTAACCTGTCTGCATACTCCATTGTTAACTGTTAACAGAACCGGTTGCCAGTTTGACAAGAAATAGCATGTCTGTATTTTGTGACCTTCTTACCGGGACCTAGTGTGTATATGTACTCAATGTGTCGTAATAAAATTACTCAGTTGCTTTCATCTCACCTTTGAGTCACAACCTACTCTTGGCCCATCTCATTGGTGACCCCGGAAGTCGACTCGCTCCTCCCGCCTCCCTCCCCCCTCACTGTTCCTATGGCGGACTCCAAGGAAGTTGGCGCCGCCCCATTCAAACTTTCGTCGTTCGCCAGCGGAGAGGCGTTTGCTTGGTTTCAGCATGCAGAAGTCCATTTCTGCAACAAGGGCGTGACTCGCTCAACCACCAAAGCAGATTATGTTCTCACGGCGATACCCGAGGACACCTTCCTGGAAATTTCCAACTGGCTTTGTGAACAAGGAGACACCCCAATAGCGTATGACGCCCTCAAAACATACTTTCTGCAGCAGTACTCACCGTCGCCAGCCGCCCATATAGCAAAGCTTTTACAGCTCTCTCAACAACCGTTGAGGGACCAAAGGGCTTCGCTCGACCTCAGGGAAATGACCAGTATCGCTCGCCTGCAACCTGCCGCAGACGGCTCTCCTCGTGAGGTAAACCTACTTCGTGTCCTTTGGGTACGCCGTTTACCCGAACCTGTATGCGCTGCCATACCTGACGTTGATAGTATACCCATAAAGGACTTGATGACCAAAGCCGACGGCCTTATGCACAGCCACTTCACGACCTTCAAGACGTCCATTAACACCTCCACTCCTGACAATGAGGACACCTATTGAACGTCAACCGAAGCTGAAGTGAATGCTGTAGGACACACATGCCTACCCCGTGACATGCCGCAGCGGCGACAAAGCCACCCATTACCTACCAGTCACTAACGCCCCAACCAATGACTTCTACAGCCACTAACTGCCGACAATCAGCCGCAGTTTTGCCACTACCACTTCAGGTTCGGGGCTGCCGTGAAGAAATGTGCCAAGGATTGTTAGTGGCCAAAAAACTAGTAAGTAGTCCATCACTCGTGGCGGTGGCCTCCCGTGTTTCTAATCTTTTCATTTTACACAACGCAGGAACGGGCGTGCGAATTTTGGTAGACATGGGTGCTTGTCATTCTCTTTTGTCAAGGGAACTCTTCAGGACACGACGTAGTCTGTCTAATTCTGCCGACATCCACCTGGTAGCTTCCAACGGTTCTGCAATACCCACCTACAGTTACGAGAATCTCACATTGTCGTTTGGAAACGGCAAATTTAATTGGAAATTTCTCGTTGCTGACATCACACTGCCAATCCTCGGTACGGATTTCCTATCTCATTTCCACCTTCTGGTCGATGTCGCCCACCGACAATTGGTCAAGGCAGACTCGTACTTGTCGACACCTCTTCAAACCCGCCCCTTCCAACCTCGCTCTTCACATCAGCGCACCCACGGATACCTACGTCCACCTCCTCACGTCTTATCCAGAAGTTTTCCGTCCAGAACTTCACCAAAGGCCCACGGCTCCTACCAGACATGGTATTTATCAGCATATCAAGACGACAGGACCCTCAATCTTCACCAACTTCAGACGTCTGGCACCGGATCGATTGGCAGCCGCCAAACAGACATTCGCCGAAATGGAAGAAATGGGCCTTTACCAAAAGGCCTCCAGCCCATGGTCGTCACCCTTATGCTTTGTCCTGAAGAAAGACAGCTCCCTCCGTCCGTGTGGGGATTACAGGCGCCTGAACATGCAAATAGAACCGGATCACTACCCCCTCCTAAACATTGCCGACGTGACCTCCTACCTGCACAAAGAGAAGGTTTTCTCCACCCTTGACCTCCTAAAGGGGTATTATCAGGTGCCTATGAACCCAGAAGACATCCCCAAGACTGCCATCACCACTCCCTTCTATATATACACCTTCAATTACTCCTGCTTTGGCCTTCGTAATGCTGGGGCCACTTTTCAACGTCTCATGGATGGCATCTTGGAGGACCTCCCCTTCTGTGTATGTTACGTGGACGACATACTTGTGTTCTCTTTCTCTAAAGCGGAACACCTCAGTCATTCGCACAGACCACATGCCTCTGGTGTACGCCTTCACTCGACAGTCTGACGCCTCGCCCACCCGTCAACACCGACATCTCTCCGCTGTGGCTAAATACGCTTGCACCCTTCGACACGTCCCTGGGAAAATTAATCCCGCTGCCGATGCCCTGTCAAGAAACACGTTGGCCGCCGTTCAACTGGGATTGGATTACAACGCCTTCGCTGAAGCCCAACGACAGCATCCAGAGCATTCAGCATGAAGGACATCCCCCACATCCCTCCGTTGGGAAGACGTCCCCCTCAACAACTCCAGCACCACCCTCCTCTGTGACGTCAGTACTGGTAGACCAAGACCATGGATTCCTGCTCCCCTGCGCCGACAGGTGTTTGATTTCATTCACGGCCTTTCACATCCCTCGCACCGTTCTGCTGCAAAGCTGCTGAAGACGAAGTTCATTTGGCACAGCATTACTAAGGATGTTAAGGATTGGTTCCTCACCTGTACTTCTTGCCAAACTTCCAAAGTACAAAGACTCACGGATTCAGGAGTGGGCACGTTTCCTCAACCTCAACGACGTTTCGCCCACATTCACGTCGACGTTGTAGGCCCCCTACCCACATCACAAGGACATTGTTACCAGTTTACCGTCATCGACCGCTCCACTTGTCGGCCTGAAGCCATTCCCATGGAAACTGCAACGTCCATCTCATGTACATCTGCCTTATTTTCACCT
>NC_090727.1:9714595-9717095 GCF_036898095.1 Palaemon carinicauda | reverse complement strand
TCTTGTTCCTGCAGGTCAAAGGCCTCAAACATATTCTTATTCATACCTAGTGTTTGGACAGTTTTCATCACCACACTGGCCACTCATTATTGTTGATGGTGGGAAAATTTTGTCTGATCGCTCAAAGCAAACCCGCCTAGTATGGGTGACCCTGATTAGTACAGCGTTGCTGACTATGGCGATACGCAAACCCTTCACTAGGTTAAGGTTTCCTCACTCAAAAGAATATATATATATATATATATATATATATATATATATATATATATATATATATATATATATATATATATATATATATATATATATATATATATAATCAAGAGGTGTATTTTATGAAATGAGAAAACAATAGCCACTTCCGCATTCACACCTGAACTGCTGAATCATAGATGAACCCACTCACTGTCATTCCCTGTCACTATCTTCACACACTATTCATTCACATTATCTTCCTTACATTCTCTCTCTCTCTCTCTCTCTCTCTCTCTCTCTCTCTCTCTCTCTCTCTCTCTCTCTCTCTCTCTCTCTCTCTATATATATATATATATATATATATATATATATATATATATGTGTATATATATACTGTATATCTTCCAGTATATTAATGTTATTTTTTTTCAATAACTTTTTCTCACTATCAATGCAGCTCTTTAAGCATCTTCCTCTCCTATTCCGCCCCAAAATACTTTATAATTATGGACCCTTTTCCGCTCGACTGTAACAAGCTATTCTTTCCGCAAGGCAAATCACTCTCAAAATAAGGGCCAAATCTCTCATTTATCTAATCTTTTACCACTTTCGTCAATTAAACTCTTCTTATGCCACATAACGTACGCACACACCGAGATCATGCTAAATTATTATTATTATTACTTGCTAAACTACAATCCTAGTTGGAAGAAAGGACGTTATAAGCCCAGGGTCTTCAACAGGGAAAATAGCCCAGTGAGGAAAGGAAACAAGAAAATTTGAAAAATTTTAAGAACGGTAAAAACATTAAAATAAATATTTCCTACATAAACTATAAATATTTCCTACATAAACTATAAAAAAACACTTTAACAAAGCAAGAGGAAGAGAAATAGGATAGAATAATGTGCTCGAGTGTACCCTTAATCCAGAGAACTCTAACTCAAAATAGTGGAAGACCATGGTACAGAGGCTATGGCACTATCCAAGACTAGAGAACAATGGTTTGATTTTGGTGTGTCCTTCTCCTAGAAGAGCTGCTTACCATAACTGAAGTCTCTCTTCTACCCTTACCAAGAGGAAAGTGAACTCTGAACAATTACAGTACAGTAGTTAACCCCTTAAGAGAAGAAGAATTGTTTGGTAATCTCAGTGTTGTCAGGTGTATGAGGACAAAGGAGGATATGTAAAGAATAGGCCAGAATATTCGGAGTGTAGGCAAAGAGAAAATGAACCGTAACCAGACAGAAGGATCCAATGTAGTGCAGTTTAGCCAGTCAAAGGACCCCCATAACTCTCTAGTGATAGTATCTCAACGGTTGGCTGGTGCCCTGGCCAACCTACGACCTTAAAAATGCTTAATTTCTATTCATTTATATCCCACATATATTTTACTTACATTACATTTATCAAAAAATACCTGCATGAATCAACTTTTATTTTACGGTAGTTTTTGAGCGCTTAATAGTAGATTAATTACAACGAGTTGAGACTAGCCTTTGGTTAGAAGCTCTGTCACGTTTCCAATGCAGCCTAGAAAATAAGACATCTTCTTGGAGTCTAAGTTATCACAATTTTCCATGAATAACTGAATTAAAGAACGAAATATTGCAACAACTCTACTAGCCAAAGTTTGGTGTGCATTCGTGTGTGTGTGTAACTTCTTCCAATTCTTATAAATATAGTCTTTGTCTCTAAACGCATATAAAAAAAGTTAGGAGCCAAATCATTTCATGTTGTTCCTAAAATTTTTGATCTACTACTTATTTCTTTTAATATTCTTACCAATATCTATTTTTCCATAATACGACTGATATTTGTTTTATGTACGCTTCGATTTTATCATAATATACTTGGAAATATCTTCCAATACATTTTTTAATACCTATCTTACTTTGTTAAACACACACACGCATAAACATACACACGTATTTATTTTATATGTGGGGTTGTGTGTTTGTAATTCAGTTTGCACTTTGATGAAGAAAATCTTGCCGGGATGAATTTCCCCAACTTTTTTTTCAAAAACTCCAGACCTTTACAAACATCTTAGTATCGGCAATCAATATCTGAATCTTGTTTAATGCTTCCACTCTGATCTTATTGTTAGCAAAGTTTACAACATTTCCATTTGAAGTTGACCTCGTATTAAGAATTGGAATGTCTGTAAGTGCATGTTCGACCTCCTTTTTTTCTCTGAGTAATTTTAGTTGTTGATTTAATTATCAGTAGATTCTTTTCCTTAACTTTGTCAGCGTTTGTCATTTTCTCTGGTTTTAGGTACATCACAGTGTTTGAAGTGTTA
>NC_090727.1:9704595-9709595 GCF_036898095.1 Palaemon carinicauda | reverse complement strand
CACTGGCAGGGTGGGGCTTCCCCCCTTCCCTCTGGCAGGGCAGGGCTCCCCCCTTCCCTCTGGCAGGGCAGGGCTCCCCCCTTCCCACTAGCAGGACAGGGGCTTCCCTTCCCGCTGGCAGGGCGGGGCTTCCCCCTTTCTGTTGGCTGGACAGGGTTCCCCCCTTCCTGCCGACAGGTCGGGGCTCCCACCCCTTCCCACTGGCAGGGCGGGGCTCCCACCCCCTTCCCACTGGCAGGGTGGGGCTTCCCCCCTTCCCGCTGGCAGGATGGGGCTCCACCGTTCCTGCTACCATGGCAGGGCTCCCCCTTTCCGGCTGGCATGGCGGGGTTCCCCGTTTAAAAATCTAATACTGTAATTATATACATATATATACACATACTTATATATATATATATATATATATATATATATATATATATATACATACATACATACATATATACACATATATACACATATATACATATATATACATACATCTATATATACATACATGCATATATATATATATACACACATGCATATATATACATACTTGCATATATATATACATACATACATACATATATATATACATACATATATATACACATATATACATACATATATGGTGTGCAGACAAAATGTCGACAGACTAAATGTCGAGAGACGAAATGTCGAAAGGACAAAATGTCGAAAGGACAAATTGTCGAAAGGACAAAATGTCGAAAGGTGTAGATCAGTGGTTATTTCCTTAGTAATCTATTCATATTTGTATACATCATTCATGGATAGAGAATTATGATATGAATGTAATAAGGAAGTATTGAAAAAAAGAAATAAAAATTCTAACATTTACTTAAAACACCATAAAATTATAAAATGTTGTATAAATATGGTTACAAAATTGAGTAAAAATTTAATTTTGAGAACAAACATAAAATTACAATTGTGTGCTATTGCCTGCAAGTACTCGAGTACATTTTCACTGCTATAACTGTCAACAATTTTTTCAAGCGGTCGTTTACTTGAGCGTATTTCTTGTTCCTCCTTCCAATAGTTTCCTTGAAAAACTTGCTCTAGAGCCATCTCCGTTGATTCTTGCTCCGAACGTAGTTTTCGAATCAGTTTATCTTCTTTTGGGTGGATAATCGTTACCCTTCTCTTAAATGCACTGTGCCATCCCTCTAGCATGTTGTTTGTTCGAGGTAGATCATTTGAGGTTCTTTCGTATACTGACCATAAGGAAACTTCAAACGTTGGCCTCCTCCTTTAAAGAAAGTTTTATAAACTTCTTGCTATGGAAAGGAAGTTGTTAGTGAGACGAAGGGGGAAAACTAACTGTGAAATTTATTCATTAGAGCATGGCAAATGGTTGTTTTCTTAATAGTCGTCTGTTTGGGTATCAGTATTTTGGTGTCGGTAGTATAGAATTCGGCAGTTATTAGAATCTTACTCTATTCCTTCTTAGAGAGAGAGAGAGAGAGAGAGAGAGAGAGAGAGAGAGAGAGAGAGAGAGAGAGAGAGAGAGAGAGAGAGAGAGAGAGAGAGAGGTAAAAATAATCATTTAAAATTTTACTACGCACCAACGTTTGAGAGAGAGAGAGAGAGAGAGAGAGAGAGAGAGAGAGAGAGAGAGAGAGAGAGATCGGCATTTTGTCCTTTCGACATTTTGTCCTTTCGACATTATGTCCTTTTGACATTTTGTCTCTCGACATTTTGTCCTTTCGACATTATGTCCTTTTGACATTTTGTCTCTCGACATTTTGTCCGTCGACATTTTGTCCGTCGACATTTTGTCCATCGACATTTTGACCTACCACCGGTGGTAGAGAGGAATTGAAACCAAAAAATGTTTTATTACAGAATCGCAGTAGTTCTTGTGTCATGTTATTAGTAATTAGTATAAACCTTTTGTTTTGTTAATACGTTGTCAAGTTGTTATGCATTCGTTCATCATTGCACGTATCAGAATGTACAGTTAGAATCAAAAGAACGCCGACACTCGGGGGACATCTTTCGTCAGATGTCTCTAGTGTTCCCGAGACAAAAAAGGCAAGGTGTTGCTCTTCTTACTACTTCTACGAAATGGGCGGAGCCTTCTCCAACCTCAGCGAATCAAAGACAGCAAAGGGGCGTTTTTGCTAGTAAACAAATGCACAAAAGCTATCTAGAATATGGTACCAATGGGGCAAGGGGTGGGTGCGCTTTAAAGAACTTAATTTCAAGGTTGTAAGCAATGTTTCTCTCCCTTTTTAGCTTAGCATTTCCAGTTCGTACTATATAGTTTCTTTTTTAGGGGTTTATTTTTCTAGTTTTATTGCCCTAGTTTTTGGACAGCTTACTGGAAGATGTAAATGAGAATGTAGCAGCTGGACAGTAAACAGTTTCAGTAATCAGTAATAGTGATGTGATTAAGGATCAACCTGAATGAAATGTGTTTCATGGCAACTGAGACATCCTTGATCAGCTGGTGTCTGATGTTTATGGAACTGGATGAGTTCAAAGTACAGTTGGAATCTACATGGAAGAATTTGGATTCTGTAAAGAAGATGGCCTGAAATTAGTCCCTCGTATGACTGAACCCATTCCTGAGAAGATTCAAAAGTCTAGTTTAGGAGTTTCTCCTATTCTACCAGATAAAACGACCTGAAGAACCAACTATCATAGAGCCCTCAAACTCTGCTGAAAATTACAGCATCAAAATTCTGATTTTTTTTCTTTTCTAGGTTATTGCTTGTCATATGCCCTTTGAGGATTAATTTATCCCTGCTATATCGGAATCTGTGACTAGTAGGCTACTGCCAATTCTCCAAACTGTACGACAACTATGTTCGCATATATATGTATGTGCATATATATCTGTATATTTATATATATATATATATATTATATATATATATACATTTATATTATAAACACACACGCACATATATAGATATATATATATATATATATATATATATATATATATATATATATATACATACATACATACATACATATATACACATATATACACATATATACATATATATACATACATCTATATATACATACATGCATATATATATATACATACATGCATATATATACATACTTGCATATATATATACATACATACATACATATATATACATACATACATATATATACACATATATACATACATATATGGTGTGCAGACAAAATGTCGACAGACTAAATGTCGAGAGACGAAATGTCGAAAGGACAAAATGTCGAAAGGACAAATTGTCGAAAGGACAAAATGTCGAAAGGTGTAGATCAGTGGTTATTTCCTTAGTAATCTATTCATATTTGTATACATCATTCATGGATAGAGAATTATGATATGAATGTAATAAGGAAGTATTGAAAAAAAAGAAATAAAAATTCTAACATTTACTTAAAACACCATAAAATTATAAAATGTTGTATAAATATGGTTACAAAATTGAGTAAAAATTTAATTTTGAGAACAAACATAAAATTACAATTGTGTGCTATTGCCTGCAAGTACTCGAGTACATTTTCACTGCTATAACTGTCAACAATTTTTTCAAGCGGTCGTTTACTTGAGCGTATTTCTTGTTCCTCCTTCCAATAGTTTCCTTGAAAAACTTGCTCTAGAGCCATCTCCGTTGATTCTTGCTCCGAACGTAGTTTTCGAATCAGTTTATCTTCTTTTGGGTGGATAATCGTTACCCTTCTCTTAAATGCACTGTGCCATCCCTCTAGCATGTTGTTTGTTCGAGGTAGATCATTTGAGGTTCTTTCGTATACTGACCATAAGGAAACTTCAAACGTTGGCCTCCTCCTTTAAAGAAAGTTTTATAAACTTCTTGCTATGGAAAGGAAGTTGTTAGTGAGACGAAGGGGGAAAACTAACTGTGAAATTTATTCATTAGAGCATGGCAAATGGTTGTTTTCTTAATAGTCGTCTGTTTGGGTATCAGTATTTTGGTGTCGGTAGTATAGAATTCGGCAGTTATTAGAATCTTACTCTATTCCTTCTTAGAGAGAGAGAGAGAGAGAGAGAGAGAGAGAGAGAGAGAGAGAGAGAGAGAGAGAGAGAGAGAGGTAAAAATAATCATTTAAAATTTTACTACGCACCAACGTTTGAGAGAGAGAGAGAGAGAGAGAGAGAGAGAGAGAGAGAGAGAGAGAGAGAGAGAGAGAGAGAGATCGGCATTTTGTCCTTTCGACATTTTGTCCTTTCGACATTATGTCCTTTCGACATTTTGTCTCTCGACATTTTGTCCGTCGACATTTTGTCCATCGACATTTTGACCTACCACCGGTGGTAGAGAGGAATTGAAACCAAAAAATGTTTTATTACAGAATCGCAGTAGTTCTTGTGTCATGTTATTAGTAATTAGTATAAACCTTTTGTTTTGTTAATACGTTGTCAAGTTGTTATGCATTCGTTCATCATTGCACGTATCAGAATGTACAGTTAGAATCAAAAGAACGCCGACACTCGGGGGACATCTTTCGTCAGATGTCTCTAGTGTTCCCGAGACAAAACAGGCATGGTGTTGCTCTTCTTACTACTTCTACGAAATGGGCGGAGCCTTCTCCAACCTCAGCGAATCAAAGACAGCAAAGGGGCGTTTTTGCTAGTAAACAAATGCACAAAAGCTATCTAGAATATGGTACCAATGGGGCAAGGGGTGGGTGCGCTTTAAAGAACTTAATTTCAAGGTTGTAAGCAATGTTTCTCTCCCTTTTTAGCTTAGCATTTCCAGTTCGTACTATATAGTTTCTTTTTTAGGGGTTTATTTTTCTAGTTTTATTGCCCTAGTTTTTGGACAGCTTACTGGAAGATGTAAATGAGAATGTAGCAGCTGGACAGTAAACAGTTTCAGTAATCAGTAATAGTGATGTGATTAAGGATCAACCTGAATGAAATGTGTTTCATGGCAACTGAGACATCCTTGATCAGCTGGTGTCTGATGTTTATGGAACTGGATGAGTTCAAAGTACAGTTGGAATCTACATGGAAGAATTTGGATTCT
>NC_090727.1:9692095-9702095 GCF_036898095.1 Palaemon carinicauda | reverse complement strand
AAGTATTGGGGAACTGAACCATTATTATTATAATTGCTATTATAACAATTATCGAAATTGACCTTTTTTTGTACGGTTATGTAGCTCCTGTTATCGTTGTTTTTCCTTACCATATTCCTCTAGATTTTTCTCGTATAAATAACTTTAATCAAATATCCGTTAACAATTGAGGATAGTATTATCATTACCAATATTACACAAAGGTCGCAGATTTTCAAGACAAGAGCATTAAGAAAAAATGTAACCATGTTTTGCCAAATCTGTTAGGACGCTTCTTTAAAAATACGTTGCTCTGCGCCAGTCTCCAATCAGGGAACTCTTGCGTTAAATTCCTTAATGAGATTAAACAGTAACACCTTGTTTAAATGATGTTTACGTAAACTCAAACAAACAGCATTATTTCCGCGCTCGCTCTCTCTCTCTCTCTCTCTCTCTCTCTCTCTCTCTCTCTCTCTCTCTCTCTCTCTCTCTCTCTCTCTCTCATTGAAACATATATTTACAGGCCTTAGCTATATACTTCACCTTTTTCGAATTTCTGAATTGAACTTGTGCGTTCGGAGGCTATACATAAAACATTAAGCTTTTAGGTATAGTCATGATGACTTCGTAAATCATGCTCAGTGTACTTTATTTAAGCCGAGTGATTAACTTCCAAACAAGATGTTATCATCACATTATAGATAACGTGCAAAGCCAAAGAATCGCCTTACGTCATTCTAAAGTGGAATTATTTACTTATAAATGCTTGAATAGCTATTGTTTTTTTTACACTAGCCAATAATAATTATTATTATTATTATTATTATTATTATTATTATTATTATTATTATTATTATTATTATTATTATTATTATTATTATTGTTGTTGTTATAATTTTTATTATTAGCTTTGTTAGTATTACTAGCTAAGCTACAACCCTAGTAGGAAAAGCAAGATGCTATAAGGCTAAGGGCTCCAACATTGAAAAATAGCCCAGTAATGATAGGCAATAAATAAATAAATAAACGATGTGAGAAATAATGAACAATTGAAATATTTTAATAACAGTAACCACATCAAAACAGATATTTCATGTGTAAACTATAAAAAGACTTATGTCAGCCTGTTCAACATAAAGACATTTACTGCAAGTTTGAACTTTTTAAGTTTACCAATTCAACTACCCGATTAGGAAAATCACAGCTGGAATAAAACTTCTAGTATACTGTGTAGTATTGAGCCTCACGATGGAAAAAGCCTGACTATTTGAATTGACTGGATGCCTAATATTACGAACATACGGAACTGTCCGGGAAGATCGGAATGTAAAGGATGATCAGAATTATGAAAAATCTTATGCAACATGCATAATGAACTAATTGAACGACGGTGCCCGAGGTTAATATCTAGATCATGAAAAAGGAGTTTATTCGACCTTAAGTTCTTGTCCAACAAATTAAGATGAGAATCAGCAGCTGAAGACCAGACAGGCGAACAATACTTGAAACAAAGTGGAATGAAAGAATAAAAACACTTCTTCAGAATAGATTGATCATCGAAAATCTTAAATGGCTTTCTCAATAAGCCAATTTTTATTTTCTTGTAACTGAAGAAGAAACAGGCCTATGTTTCTCAAAGGTAAATTTGCTGTCGAGAATCACACCTAAAATGTTAAGTCATACAGAGTTAAAGAAACATTATCAATACAGAGATCCGGATGTTGAGGAGCCACTGTCTTTGACCTACTTACAATCATACTTTGAGTTTTGTTAGGATTCAACTTCATTCCCCATAATTTGCACCTTGAACTAATTTTGATTAAGATCTCTATTAAGGGATTCAGCAACCCCAGATCTACATCCAGGAGATGGAATTGATGCAAAGAGTGTAGCATCATCTGCATATGCAACAAACTTGTTTTCTAAGCAAAACTAAATGCCATGTGTATACAGTATGAAAAGTAATGGACGAATAACACTAACACTAACCTGTGGAACACCAGATATCACATTCCTATACTCACTATGGTGCCCATCAACAACAATTCTTTGCTATTTATTACTTAGAAATTCAATAATGATGCTATGAAACGACCCACCCACTCCCAACTGTTTGAGTTTGAAAACAAAGGCCTAATGATTAACACGATCAAAGGCAGCACTAAAATCAAGGCCAATCATACGAACTTCCTGACCACAATCAAGGGATTTATGTACAGCATTGGAGATTGTAAGAAGGGCATCACATGCTCCAAGGCTTATAAGAAAACCAATTTGTAAACTAGGGAACAAAAGATTACCTTCAGCAAACGTATTAAACCGCTTTGCCAAAAGACATTAAAAAACGTTGGATAATATGGGAGTTATGGAAATTGGGGGTTAATCAATAGGACATGAGCTGCCACAAACGCATTTACATAATGGAGCAACATTACTAATTCTCCAACAAATGCTAAAAGATCCTTTTCTTGCTAACTTGCGCAAAATAACAGATAATTTTGGCGCTAAGAAATCTGCAGTCTTTATTAAAAAAAAATAAAGGAAAAATACCATTTGGGTCTACACCTCCACAAGCATCAAGGTCCATAAAAAGAACTTTAATTTTAGGAGATCGAAAAGCTTAACTATTTAGTTAAGCCTCAGAAAAACAGGATTCAGAAAGATGAAGTTTCTTATTACTCTACTTACTGTCAAACAACACCCCAGAAACCCCAGAAATCCTGTTATAAGTTTTTTATGAAACGACAGCCCATCGTCTTCTGACACCGAGAGAGGCGAGAGATTATAACAATTTTTAATGGATTTCTTTAGGGACGACAAACTTTACTCTCAAAGAGATAAGGAGTTGACCAAACTTTTCAAAACTTACATAAGGCTATTATCAGGACCAAGGCGCAGTAATCGGCACAAAACCTTAAAGCTGTGAAAAAAAAAAATCAAAATAAAGCCCTGCCATCAGGCTCAGTAGAATTTCTTAATGTTAACGTGAAGAATAAATTATTTAGGCACAGAATACTCACTATCAAATCTGATTTGAATAAAAATCAGTGTATTTACAACAACTTTCAATAGCGGAATAATTTAATTTAATTTAATTTAATGACACGTAAAATAAATCGAGCAATTTGATTACCAGTATTACATTTCTTCATTCAATGGTCGAATTAAGCCTGTTACTTTGTATTTGGTGTAGCCATACACAATGCAAAGGTGTCAAATTAAATTGATAATTCAAATTGAAAATATCCATATTCAGGAAGAAAAACAAAAATACTCAAATACTCGTTTCTACGAGACGTTGTTGCAATATATATATATATATATATATATATATATATATATATATATATATATATATATATATATATATATATATTCACTATGAGGTTATGAATAAGAGATATGAAGGGAATAATATGATTGGTTTACATGAAGCTGATGAAGACCTCGACGTGCCCATGAATGAATTCAGTATGTTTGAAATCGAAATTATCATTTAAAACTTAGGAGATGGAAAGCTCCTGGTTACGACGGAATAACTGCTGAGATGATAAATGGCTGAAAATGAACTGACCCCCAGAATACTTACAAGATCTTTTAGTAGAATGTGGCATGACGAGACAAAACCTGATGAATGGGAATGGAGAGTGTTGGTCAAAATTGCTAAAAAAGGAGACCTTACCGATTGCAATAATTACAGACGCATCAAACTAATGTCAATTGTCATGAAAATATATGGTATGATTATTCTAAAGAGACTAAAGAGAAAAATTTATGAAAAGCCGAGAGATGAACAACCAGGATTCATAAAAGGTAGAGGTTGTCCTGACCAAATTTTCATTTTGAGACATATAGTTCAATACATAGATAATAAAAATCCACTTTTGATGGCATTTGTGTTCTATGAAAAAGCCTTTGATAATGTGCACCGGCCAATTTTGTGGAGAGTCCTGTGTAATTATGTAATTTCTCTTAAATATGTAAATTTGACCATAGCAAGTACCAAGTTACTGAATTTCCAGTGAACAGCGGAGACCTCCGAGGGAATGTGTTGTCACCCATGTTGTTTATACTCCTCATGGATTTTGTAATGCAAAGAACAGTTCGGTAGGGTGGAAAAGGATTGGACAGGATTGGTAATAGGATATTAGCTGACCTAGAGTATACTGATGACGATGTCCTTATTAGCAAAACACCACATGATCTGCAATGCTTGCTTACCAAAACGCATGAAATATCACATGAGGGTGGGCTCAAGATAAATAGATGAAAGACAGAGATGATGTGAACGGAATATGCAATGGAAGATGAAATATCATTGGAAGGAGAAAGGATTAATGAGGTATTAAATATTTAGGAACTATGACCTCTAATCCAGGACTTTTAGAATTTATGTTTAATGAAATATTGAAAAAAAAAAAAGAAAATCAGACAATGGCTAGGCTAAGCAAAATTTGGAAAGATATATCGCCTGAAATTACATATAAAAATCAAGCTATATATCAGTTTTGTGAGATCTGTGTTACATTATGGACGATTCATGGTATGACAATGAAACAATATCCTACATATTTTATAGATTTGAGAACAAGGCCCTCAGAAAAATATTGGGAGTTGAATTGCAGGACAGGATTAGAAATGAAACTAAAAGAGATTACTCGAGTGTCATGTGTGGATGTGGCCATGGTGTGGGGTAGGTGGAGATGGTTTGGGCATGATCTTTGCACTACCCAAGAGAGATTAGTTCAAAAAATATTTAACTGGGCTCCACAAAGCACTAGAAGAGTTGGAAGATCCAGGCCTACATGGCTGAGGACTATGAAGCGTGAAGTAGAAGATGATGAATTGAGAAGTATTGAATTACAAGTTCAAGATAGAGACTATTGGCGAAATCTAACTGAGATCTTTGCATCAACAGGTGTAGAAGGAGATGATTATAATAGTGAATCAGTTAACAAGTATCATCCATTCATTTGAAACCTAAGAGAGTGATGACTTTGGGTTTCTTTTCACAGATGGAAAGGTAACACGTTTCACACTTGATAAATCTCTTTCTTTCTACGTTCAATTTTATTCACACAATACTTAATGTTATTTTCTTATCATACGATGAATCACTTGTTTCGTTAAGTATATCAGTTCACTAATGTACCATCGTTGGAGGTAGCCTATTCCCCCACAATGTTACTGCTACCCACTGTAAATAAATTAGATAAGAGACACGGTGCTTTTCATTATATAAAAGTTATAAATTGTATTTGCTGATTTTCCATTACGGTAATTTTTCTTTACGAACATTTTTCCCCTAAAGTCTTCCTACAGTGACGATTTAACGGATTTAAGGGAAAAGTCAGACAGCAAATTATAGTGCATACCTGCTTTTGAAAAGTCTCGAGTCCCGTAATCATCAAAAATGCTCAGTATGTCATGAGGCTTTGCCTCTGATGAATATTTCTCTCATTGACGTTAGAGAAAACACGACTATTTCATGAAAACTTTTGAATACTTGTTCTACAACAGATTTTCGAAAGTGCATTATCATATCATGGCAGATATATGCAACCTTGTCTTAAAAGGGTAAAGCTTCTTTAGTTGGCTGCACACCGTGCATACTTGAAGTCGTTGACATGTTTATTTCTAATTCTCTCTATCCTTAGTTTTTTTGGCCATATAAAGGTATTTTCACTAAGTAGGGTGTCATCCCAGGAAAATAACACAAGCAGCATTGCCATACTTGTGCACCTGTTATCGAATTGTTGCATTAGCTAGTTCATAAAACTTCACAAAATGATCATCAGCAGTGCATCCAACACCCTACGAATACTATGCCTATATTGCCCGTATCCTCGTGCTTGCAGGATATTAAAAGCCATCCTTTTTATTACATTCTTTATATCATACATTCAACGTTTTCTAAGTCGTACTCTCCTCATCCCAGATGACGCTACCGATTTATACACTCTTCCTCAATGTATTGTTCTCCCATTCTTTCCTTATGACCAAACCATGACAAAACCTAATAAACATTTTTACCTATGTTAACATTTTTATCACTTGGCAATTCCTCCACAATTCTCAATTGTTACTTCATCCTATGACAAAAAAAAAAAAAAGAAAAAAAAAAAAAAAGTTGATTTCAACTTCAATCGTGTCTTTGACGAACACCACTAATCCACATTTTACTTACATAAAGGAGAAGTTGAACAACAATTCCATAATAAGTTTCTTTGTCTTCACGCACTCAATCCATAATGATATAAGGCCTTATAGCCATGAAGCACAGTTGTTTCGCACCTACTTTTAGTAATTTTAAACATGATTTAATTTCAACATTAGAGATTTTAATTACTCTCAACAATTTATCTTCTTTACCATACTACTTTTAACGCCAACCACATTGCCTGCTATACATTAGATTATGTTGTGTTTCTTCTAAGCCCTTATTTGACAGATACATGTTTTCCATTTGACTTTCGCTCTTTTGACATAGCTTTTTTCAATGCACCATTTTAATCATAAAACCACAATCTTATACACATACACTCACACATATAAATATATATATACATATATATATATATATATATATATACAAATATATATATATATATATATATATATATATATATATATATATATATATATATATATATATATATATATATATATAATCAAATGATTGTCAAGATAGGTAAAATATAATTTTCTTCACAACCAACAAGTAAAACCATTCAAGAGCTACAAGTGATCTGTGTGATGAATACGGTGTTCGTACACATATCTTGACTTTTGTGAGAGAGAGAGAGAGAGAGAGAGAGAGAGAGAGAGAGAGAGAGAGAGAGAGAGAGAGAGAGAGAGTAACCAAAAATTGGAGATCGCTACCTTTAATCGACGAAAAAATATCAGATATAGCCGAAAATAAATGCGACATCGGAAAACTGTCAAGTATACTATTTGTTGGAATGTGTAACCTGGAACTCTTCCCGTTAAAACTTTCGGCCTTGCTGTTGCCGGATTTTCCACTCCTCTTTACCTTACAACACGGGTACGTAAGAATAGAAGGGGGTGGGGGGGTTGCGGGAGCTTTACTGTACTACCATTGTGTCGTTCTGAGTTTGCCTCCTATCCATACGCAGATTGAAGCCTTTGTGATGGGTTTCAGTTCAGTTATTCTTTTGTCATTGTGTTTTTGTATGCGTATGTAAGCTAGTTGCGTCTTCAATCAAAGTTTATTTCTGTAATCTGTTGATGACTTTACGTAGAAATTCAGTGAGGAGGTATATGTGTTAAATCTAATTGCATTACAATTACTATCGACAGGGATGAGTTGAATAAAGTCAGTGTTTTTTATTTTGCCTACAATTCAGTTATATTAAAGAATATATAAATAAATAACCAATTCTCATTGCCGGACCCTAATGTGGCCTTTGATTCCTCTGAGAATCTTTGTATTTTAAGTTTTTAATATAATTTTTTACATCGGATACTTGTAGCGTTTATTTCTATTGTCATTCATATATACATTACTGTTCAGAACTATATATTTTTTTTAATATAACAGGTCTACATAATACTTCTGATAGTATTCATATCACACGCCACTATTATTCTTATTATTTTACCAGAATAATTACTATTCATTACAAAAACAACAAAGAAAATTTCCCCTTTTTATCCACAAGAACATATCAACTATACGATTCTGAACGAACAATAATAAATGTTCATTTCTCTCTCTCTCTCTCTCTCTCTCTCTCTCTCCTCTCTCTCTCTCTCTCTCTCTCTCACACACACACAAAAACGCAGCAACACATGACTATACACACAGTCGTCGGAATAAATAAATGTCAGTAAACTAAATGTTGGGATGATCATTAAATCGAACCTTATCTTTGCTACGTTCGTCGTTAATAAAAAAACTTAAGAATTCAGTAATAAATCTAACTGTATTTGAATGAAGCGTAAATATAAATTCATAGATGAATTCCAACGATAACGAAAATCACCACCAAAACCACAATAATAATAATAATAATAATAATAATAATAATAATAATAATATTTTTCCTTATTCACTACATATGAAATAGAATTTCTACGAATAATTGTTATAAGAGCTAGAAACCTATGCGTTTTTTGTTCTAGGTTTCGCTTAGATGCCCCGCATTTCCCATAGTAATAGGTTAGCCTAACCCCATTCCCCTTGTTTTCTTACTACTGTGCTAGACATTTGCCTGGCTTTCATTCAGCCAAGCATTTGCCGAGAGTTTCGGTAAAAATATTCTCCATTCTTTTGATTAGCTTCCATCTGCAAACAACTGACCAATGAAATTTTCAGAGAAAGTAATGAATGTATATTCCTTATTGCCAGAATATCAATATTTATTCAACACCTATCTCATAACGGGTTTTAAGTGTTAGTGAGCGTGTGTTTTTTAGCAAACGAGTTCCTCTGATTAGATAAAACAGTCTCAACGGCAAGCTCATGGTTTACAAAGCTTAAGGATTTTCGTATAATTCCACCGCTTGCTATAGAGTTTGGAGAGTGTTTGGTTGACGAAAATAAAACAAAGCTAGAAAGTTTTTTTGCATGTGTGAATAGAATCATCTCTCGGAAAATTCCACTCAATAAAACTTTACAGAAAAGTGAGGTTCCTATGAATAAACATCGAGTCAGGTTGTGTAGATATTCATAAGCATGACCGAATTTTAAAAGCGGCCTTATTTAGACTACTCGAATTTTTATAGTCAACGTGATTATCCGAACCCGTCAACATTAATCCCTCGTCGCGTTTCATGTGGAAGGTTAATCGAAGAGTCATTCAGTGACTGGAGGGAAGAAAAAAAAAGTTTCTGATCTACTGAAGCTCATTTCAACCATCATAATTTCGTTTTCGGGAAGAGGAAGGGAAATAAAAATCTATTGTAGGCTGAAGGACTCATTAAGGCAATCAGGGGCTGAAAGGGGAAGCACGAAATACAGAACACGAGATAACGTTCACCTGACCCGCGTGCTTTGTTTTCCTTAGGGGAAGAAGGACAGGAAATGAAATTGTATTTTGTAGACTGAAGGCAACATTAAAGAAAAGGGAGGGAGAGAGAGAATCCTCAAATGGAATGGGATTGTTGGTGATTTTCGCTTTCAATTTTGTTTTTAGGGTAAGAGATGACAGAGAAATCAAAATGTTTTTCACGTTGAAGGATACATTGAAATTCATGGCATTTTCACGAATTTTGAATACGCATTCCTGTATACATGTATAAAGAAACTTTCATACGAATATGAGTACTTCCTGATAAATATTCCATTGTGTACGTATGTCTATGTACATTTATGAGAGAGAGAGAGAGAGAGAGAGAGAGAGAGAGAGAGAGAGAGAGAGAGAGAGAGAGAGAGAGAGAGAGAGAGAGAGAGAGAGAGAGAGAGAGAGATATGAATCGCGTATCCATAGCAGAAGTTGAACTGTAACAGGGATAGCGTAAATATTATCATATTTTACTATGAAAAACTTACGTGATGAGATTCAGAGTTTCAAATATACTATTTGTGTAATCTGAGATAAAAGAAATAAACACGCTAGGACAATTATAATAGTCGTTATAGTAAAAAGGCCCAAACATAAATAATTAGGATAATAAAAAAAAACTGATTATTAAAAATAAAACATTTTATACTATAAAAACAAAATTTTAATATACTTGAACTTACACTTACAATACCGACTTTAACAGAGAATTTAAATCATTAAATTCAATTCTAAATGTACTTAATCGTAGGAATCATTTATAAATAATTAGATATACAACGCGTTATGTACCAATCCCGTTGAAATTCTCTGTTTCATCTAACCTTCCTATTGCGAGAAACACCTCCACCAACTCCATAGAGAGAGAGAGAGAGAGAGAGAGAGAGAGAGAGAGAGAGAGAGAGAGAGAGAGAGAGAGAGAGAGAGATAGAGAGAGGGGGGAATTGGGTATAACATTGCTCATTAACAGAACTTTGAGTGGTTCTTTTTAGTCT
>NC_090727.1:9669595-9687095 GCF_036898095.1 Palaemon carinicauda | reverse complement strand
TAAATGCGCTTTATCCATAAAATTGGAGAGGAAATTACTTTATGTAATTTATATTACCATTTACGCCATCTTTGATTTACATATTCAAATCATCACAGTTAGGTTAAATCTAGTCTATATTCTTTTCAGTGTTTTTCTGGTCATAGTCTCACCGATGCATTCTCCCCAAAAGGAGATTTACCTTTAAAAAAAGAATTCGTTTAGCACGTCTCCACTTCAACACCGTCAAATAGAGCTCTACAATTAATAACTTTGAAATGGATCACTTCAACACTCGCGAACAAACTTGATTTCAACTAAGAAATTCCTGCAAAAACAAAAACATAGACAGACAAACAAACAACCACACCTCTTAACGCAAATACATGTATAAAATGTACATTAAATAAAAACGGAATAAAAACATTACTGTAAAGGCGGATGGCATCATATGGCAGTAGTAAGTTGGCCAGGGCACAAGCCACACGTTGAGATACTACTGCTAGAAAGTTATGGGGGGTCCTTTGACTGGCCAAAACCACACTACATTGCATCCTGCTCTCTGGTTACGGTTCACTTTCCCTTTATCTACTCATACACCGAATAGTCTGGCCCATTCTTTACATATTCTCCTCTGTCCTCATACACTTGACAATAAAAAAAAAACCAATCAATCCTTCTTCACCCAAGGGGTTAACTACTGCACTATAATTGTTCAGTGGCTACTTTCCTCTTGGTAAGGTAGAAGAGAGTCTTTAGCTATGGTAAGCAACTCTTCTAGGAGAAAGACACCTCCAAAATCAAACCATTGTTCTCTGGTCTTGGGTAGTGCCATAGCCTCTGTACCATGGTCTTCTACTGTCTTGGGTTAGATTTCTCTTACTTGAGGGTACACTCGGGCAAACTACTCTATCCAATTTATCTTCCTCTTGTTTTGTTGAGGTTTTTATATTTATATAATGAATATTTATCTTAATGTTTTTTCTTAAAATATTTTATTTTTTCTTGTTTCCTTTCCTCACTAGGCTATTTTCCCTGTTGGGGTCCCTGGGCTTATAGCATCCTGCTTTTCCACCTAGTGTTGTAGCTTAGCAAGTGATAATAATACACTGTAGTACAGTATAAACATGAAAAGACCGTCATAACTAGCGCATAATATTCATATTGTTAAAGAACATACAAAGTTGATGACAATCTCTATCTAGCTTTATTTTCATCTTTTATTACCATTCAGTACAATCTTCGGAAGATATCTCCAGAGAGGTGTTACCGAAAACACAAAGACAAAAACATATAGAGCACATTTAATCCTGAAGGTAACACTCCCATTGTTCTGCCAGGTGAGTGAACAGTCTGCAGTCATTTCTATTTTGTATTACAATGTTGCGTACATTTCTACCATCGAATGATACTAATGTCAGTGTTAGCTTGAGTTTTTTTTCCTTTCAGCGAGGATACGAGTACTTTCGCAACTAAACCTTTCACGGAATAAATGTTGCACGTAAAGCCACTTTTCCGAGGTTTCCAAACACGGTGTATCTCCCTTATAAGGAAAGAGATTACAAATGTTGAGACGATTAATTCTTTATTTTCATGTAAGTCTAAAACACTAACACACGACTTCTCTTTCACTTTCAAAGCAATCTATATATTACCATTGCATAAGTCGAGAAATACGTCAACATTAATTATCACTTCAATATGTTATAGTGATGGTTGAAGTTACATTTGATATTAAGAAAATATCCTTTCTACTTTTTTTATCAACTCACTTTACCAGTGTAAGCTTTACCTATAAATTTCCCAATGCAATAACATTAGAAGTTCGAACATTATCAAGAATAAGTTTACAAGAGTATTAGTTATAAAATAAAAAAGTCTGTTACATGCTTAATCCATCATATATATATATATATATATATATATATATATATATATTATATATATATATATATATACACTCATTTCACCTAATCTATTTATCATTGTTAACTAGAAAATTAAGACGAGCAAGCAAATCAATTCTGAACGTACAGTACTTCCATGAAACAGGCGATTACACTGCAAAAATATCTAACTGAAAGGAGTTCTTGATGTCCCACTGAATCCATCCTTTACACACGCCATCCCAATTACAATGGCATCAGAAATCTATAACAGTTATGTTTATGGATATCTAAAAACTTCATGCATCAATGTTAATTTTAAACGATCCCTTTTGTTCCGTTTTGAGAACATATTTTGGATATCGAAATTCGCTACACGTTTCACAATACCCAAATGTGAATGTACAAAAATATTAGGTATTCAATTTACATAAAAGTAGTACTGTATATACGTCAGTATTTTGGTGATTAATACCAAACTATATAATACAATGCTAGATAGATCATTGATGGTACAGCTACTGGAAAAACTGATAATCCAAGTTTCCATATGAAGAAATTCAATTATTTTGCGAATCACATTAGTACTTTGCCTCAGAGATTGCTGCTTCATAAATGTATAGGTGTCTTTTGTTTTTGAAGCAAGTTAACTAATATCCATCGAATAAATATTAATTTCTAATAATATTACAATTTTAAAACACTAACCGCAGGACTTTATATGTGCAAGGAAATACTGAAAGACGGGGTACAAATCGAACACGTTTTTGTTTTTCATTAAAGGTAAAGAATAATTCAATATATTTTACACTCACTGCTCACTGTCATATAAATATTTTGTCAATGCTGCGCCCTGAATGGAACTCCAATTTCTAATGCATTACTCAGAATACAATCGGCGCTATTTGTGAGCGGAATTTTTGTTTTTAGGTTTTCATTTGTTCTTATTCAAGTTGGAACAATCCTTTTCGCGGGATTGCAATGCCACCGGCATCTGGTATTATTGCAGATGAAAATTACAAAGGAATACAAATGGAAAACCTACTATCATAAAAGCATCTTATATTCGGAAAAATATTTTTCTCTGTACTGCCTCGGGAAAAGTATCCTCAACATTGTAATAGGTTCAGGTCATTACTGCTAAATCTACATGTATTTCATATGAAAAAAAAAATCGATTTTTTGTCAAAATATTTATTAGGGCAGACAAAATTAGATCTCTCATTAGAGACTAAAGAGAAATATTTCTAAAAGTTTGTTGTTAAATTTTAGTTAATATTTAGGTGATAAAATTAACGTACTGAAGAATGAAGGATTGTTACAACTTTACTGTTAGTTAGCCAGTATTTTCCTATATCATTTCAGCGAAGTAAAATTAACTATTTCAAGTCTTACAACACGGAGTCGATAAACAATTGCGAACCAAAAGTAATATAAATTTTTTCACAATTCTTAAATGTACTACATTAATTAATAAGTTCAAACCCTTAAAACTGCCAAATAATTTACCGATATTGATCAAGATTCATAAGGCACTGAACTTCAAAAAGAGATGTAATTCATAATGTACATAGGGTTATTGGTGCATTATAAATACGACCTATATATATATATATATATATATATATATATATATATAATATATATATATATATATATATATATATATATATATATATATATATATATATATATATATATATCCACACTTTGTTTTTGTGTAGAAAATATTTCATACACAATGGACCACAAATGAGAGAGAGAGAGAGAGAGAGAGAGAGAGAGAGAGAGAGAGAGAGAGAGAGAGAGAGAGAGAGAGAGAGAGAGAGAGAGAGAGAGAGAGAGAGAGAGAATCACTTCTGCTATCCGGTCCCTTTCGAGTCATTGCTTTTGCAAGTGTTAAATGGTGGAAAGTCAAACGAAACAACATTTCAGTATACTGTATAACGTAGCACAAATTGAGACTAAGTTTCATCTTTACACTGCCGAAATGTTATAACAAAATGTCCATTTTTCTTTATTTGTTTGTCATATCATTTGGAACGGGGAAAAAAAAAAAGTTTTATCAAAGCATTTTGAACATTATTAACTGACCACATTTTTTTGTCTTATCCTTGGATCCATTTCGCATGGTTGGAAATATTTCATTTAAACAGTTTATCATTTCCTGGTGTAAATCGGATTATGACTTGACTTGGTAACGTTAAATATTTACTAATTTCGGAGACTTTTGTAAACATATTTCTCTTGGAAAATAAAATGTCCTCTTGTATATTACATGAATGAGACAAACATTTTCATGAGTTACTCTCTCTCTCTCTCTCTCTCTCTCTCTCTCTCTCTCTCTCTCTCTCTCTCTCTCTCTCTCTCTCTCTCTCTCTCTCTCTCCGGTAAGTTTTCCAATAAATGCAATCTACGTTGATAAACAATTTATATTTCCCTTTACTTTTATTATCGCAAAACTTGGACATTTCGAATCAATTCCTCTGAAAAGAAAATTTAATTACATTAAAAGAAAAAGGAGGTTTGAAGGCAATCAACGCTCACCTTGTTACCCTGAGTTTCAAGGCATTTGGCATTACGTGGGCGAAAGCCTTGTTTGCTAATAGTTTTGCTCGCATTTTCAATATCATCTGAGCTCAGCAATTTGCATCGATTTTCATAATTTAATACATTCAATACCTCTGTTGCAACTAGCCGTGTTATTTAATAAGATCCTTAATTTTGAAAATATGGTCTTCATTTACCTTCTCCAGACAGTCATCTTCCACTCTTAGTCTGATATTCCTGACCAAAAGAAGTCTTTCTTTTTATGTATATATTCATATTGAGGATGTTGTTCTGGCCACCTCGTTAACATCTAGATATAGAAGAAAATTGTACATCGATAGTTACCCTGGTCGGAAATGGCAAAATAACGTGCAATTAAAAGCATCTTAAATCATTTCGTGAAATGTACTCTAGTAAAGATTTTAGAATATGATAACCTCTTTTCCTCTTCTGCAATAGCATTGGCAGTTACCTACGAAACACGGTAGAAAGTTAGACGACCTGATATTTACCGGTGCTATAATATTGGCGTAACTGTTAACTAGTTGAATTATGCATAAAAAGGAAAATTTTAAATAAAAACAAGAAGCCACTCATGTCCATCGTTATATTGCTGAAACAGGAATGAACTGCCTTCGTAATGTAATAAAAAAGAAACACAAACAAATAATATGTGCATAATATATAATGATAAGGATGAGAGTTTTAGATGGTAGGGAAATTTGCATGTATATGCATAAATATGAATGAAATTCCTAACAATATCAATCACTAATTAATGGACTGACACTTTTCAATACAACCAGTTCAAAAAATAAAAGGTAATTATATACAGTACACCCAAAACCATGGTCATACGGCATGTAATAATATGCGTCATGCGGATACGACACTTCCACTTTAAGTGAAATACTCACTATATATTCTTTTCAATTTCTTACAAAAGCATACGCAGCAGAACACACTGTCAAAATAAATTTTCATTTAATCGCAATGGCACAAAGAGGAACTACTAATAGAAAGGAAAAAGAGTAATTTAGCTTAGTCGTAGACGAAGTATTAAAGAGCTAGACCATACAATAATGGCCCGAACTGGGCAACGCTTTCATCTCTAAATTTAGTAAGTAATAATAATAATAATAATAATAATATATGGAGAAATAAACGGTAAGGAGAATATCCTCTTACCTTGGGAAAATATTTTGTGCTCGGCTAACAGTGCAACTTCTGTCTGTGTGCTACAAAGGGCGTCAAGGAAAAGTACACGAAATTGTTTCCTCCAATCGAATGTTGAAACACCATGAAAATTGGAAAGACATTATTTTGTATTTGCATAAGATAGAAGATAATACGTACATCCCCTCCCGTTCTCCTTCAATTTTTTAACAAGCAATTATCATAACAGATAATGCTCATCGCTGACGAATTTCTACTATATAAAATTAAGAGCAAGTGTCTGACTATGATATATATATATAATTATATATATATATATATATATATATATATATATAATTATATATATATATATATATATATATATATATATATATATATATATATATATCTTTCCTGTCACGATTAGAGCCTCGCGCGGGGGGTGGGGGGACTTAATAAAATGGTGAAACAGGGGGTACCCCGAGAGGTACACTCGGAAACTACTCTCACACGAACCAGCGGGTTCTAGTTAGGAAAGAGGGGAGTGGGAAGGGCTGAATCTAGTGTGCATATCTAAATATTTACATGTCAGTTTTGATGGCTTTGGTACACAAGTATGTAAGTATGTATGTATGTATGTATATGCATATGTATATTTGTATATATATATATATATATATATATATATATATATAATATATATATATATATATAAATTATATATATACACACATATATATATATATATGCACATACATATATATATATATATATATATATATACATGTAAAAATCAACCACAATGGTATTTAATACCGAATTCTACCTTTGGAGTATATATCCACTGGAATTCATTTATGATAATAGCTTCTGAATGGCCAGAGATTCTAACCCCTGTCTCTCAGCCGAAACCATGCCTGCCAGAACTCTTACCAGCTGAGCTATCAAGAGGATATATATTCCCAAGGTAGAATTCGGTATTAAATGCCATTGTGGTTGATATTTACATTGATTAAAATCACGAGTGTTAGTCATATATATATATATATATATATATATATATATATATATATATATATATATATATATATATATATATATATATGCAAAAGAACCACAGGGAGAATGAAATAGGGGAAATAAGGTCAAGTCCTCATTAGTTTCGTGTTCCTTCCTTAGTCTTCCGAGGAAGGAACATGAATCTAGTCAGGACTTGAACTTCTATTTCCTCCCTTGTGGTTCTTTTACATCTGGCCATCACGTTTCCTTGTGGGATATTACGCATATATATATATATATATATATATATATATATATATATATATATATATATATATATATATATATATATATATATATATAATCCGTAATCCCTTGATAAAGTCAGTGTTACTGAAATTGTAGTAGTGATCGGAATAAATGAAAGAGAATAAGCATAGTTTCTTTGCTCAAAGGCTTTCGCCGAAGAATCTAAGAAACGATAAAAATAGGAATATTTCTCTAGGATGCACGTTGAAGCCACTAAGGCAATAACTTTTAATGAAAACTATGTATAAATAAATACATATTTGAGAGAGAGAGAGAGAGAGAGAGAGAGAGAGAGAGAGAGAGAGAGAGAGAGAGAGAGAGAGAGAGAGAGAGAGAGAGCGGTCATGAATTTCTGTGAAAACATTTGAAAATAAATCAAATACTTTAAATCAAATCATGAAAATTTTCATTTCAGAGAATCTTAAAGGTGTAACTTATCATTACATGTTAACTAGTTTCAGATATAAATAAAATTCTTGGTAAACCTTCAATAAATTCCATACCAGTATCCATAAATATCCATCGAATATCTATGGAAATTCTCTGCAAATATCGATAAAAAAATCATTGTCCAGTATTGCGCTCACGCGTATGTCCTTTTATTTATAGTAAGTTTATAACAAAAGAATTACTGGCAAAAACGTGAGGCATAGGCATGCACGATTACATGAATATGGAAAGAATAAATTGCAACGCAACTTAAAGACGACCTGCAAATGCGGCTCAAAACCTCCCAAAGGCCCTCCCATACAGCCCTTAAATCCCGCAAACTAATTGAAACGCAATAAAAGGATTCTACCGCGCCCTCTACATCATACAAACTTGTCATATATTGCACGTCCACTCATATACCTTTTCGTATTTATTTCCATTCATTCAACGTTAAAATTGCTTCTCTGTTTCCCGAGTATTTGACGTCCCTCCGAAATGCTTACAATTGTTTCATTCATCGTGATATTCTGGATGATATTGGATATTGTAGGGAATGTTATTAATCACCAGAATTTCATTTTCAGGAGTGTTCATGTATATTTGAGATTTTAAAATTTCAGTGGTCTAGGTATGTATACATACGGGGTAAATCAGGGAGAAAAGTAACACATATACACACACAAGACAAGAAGAAATAGGTTTAGCAATAAAAAAGATGTAGTAAGGAATTTCTTAAATTCAAGAAAGTCATCAGTATCTCAATAAAAAAACATATCTCAATAAAAAAAACAAAGACGAATGAACAACGCCGAGTTTACACAGCCTTGATAATAATGTTGTGTCAGTCTATCTTTCTCGATGTGATCATCTTGACAATCATTTGGTCCGTGAAAGATATCTCAGGAAAAAAAAATAACAATTAAAAGAATTTCCTCTGAATATATAAATGTACCAAACCGGAAAAGAAAATTTACTGAGTTTTATAGCACTTTTTCAATAATTTTCAGTAATAAAAATAGCCGCAAAAAAAAAAACTGTATTTACATGAAGAAGTATAAGCATATTTATATTCATATTACATAGATAAGTATCCGCAAGTGTACAGTAAATGCATTGGTCTCTCTTAACAAAAACATCCAAATATAAATATATATATATATATATAATATATATATATATATATATATATATATATATATATATATATATATATAGAGAGAGAGAGAGAGAGAGAGAGAGAGAGAGAGAGAGAGAGAGAGAGAGAGAGAGAGAGAGAGAGAGAGAGAGAATAACGTCAGTATGTAGTATTTTAGTCTGTTCTTTACATAGTCGACCAATTTTCTTTCAAACAATTTAATTGATCCTTTGTAACTATAGGGAGTTCATTCGGTCTTAACATACAACTATATAAGCCCATTAAAGGATAATTAAATAATATGACTTGACTGGGTCAGTCATATGAAGAGAATAAGAAGAAGTTTTGGAAAGAAGTGAAGAGAGTAAGGAAGGCCGGCGCAAGAATTGAAGAGACAGTGAAAGATGGAAATGGAAGGTTGTTAAAAGGAGAGGAGGCAAGGAAAAGGTGGGCGGAATATTTTGAAAGTTTGCTGAATGTTGAGGATGATAGGGAGGCAGATATAATTGCTGTTCCAGGTGTTGAGGTGCCAGTGATGGGAGATGAGAATGAGAGAGAGATTACAATAGAGGAAGTGAGGAGAGCACTAGATGAAACGAGAGTAGGAAAAGCATCTGGTATGGATGGTGTGAAAGCTGAGATGTTGAAGGAAGGGGGTGTGACTGTCCTTGAATGGTTGGTGAGATTGTTTAATGTGTGTTTTGTGTTGTCAATGGTACCAGTAGATTGGGTCTGTGCATGTATTGTACCACTATATAAGGGTAAGGGAGATGTGCATGAGTGTTGTAATTCAAGAGGTATTAGTTTGTGGAGTGTAGTTGGAAAAGTGTATGGTAGAGTACTGATTAATAGGATTAAGGATAAAACAGAGAATGCAATCTTGGAAGTACAGGGTGGTTTTAGAAGAGGTAGGGGTTGTATGAATCAGATTTTTACAGTTAGGCAGATATGCGAGAAATATTTAGCAAAATGTAAGGAGGTGTATGTTGCGTTTATGGATCTGGAGAAAGCATATGATAGAGTTGATAGGGAAGCAATGTGGAATGTGATGAGGTTATATGGAGTTGGTCGAAGGTTGTTGCAAGCAGTGAAAAGTTTCTACAAAGGTAGTAAAGCATGTGATAGAATAGGAAATGAAGTGAGCGATTGGTTTCCGGTGAGAGTGGGGCTGAGACAGGGATGTGTGATGTCGCCGTGGTTGTTTAACTTGTATGTTGATGGAGTGGTGAGAGAGGTGAATGCTCGAGTGCTTGGACGAGGATTAAAACTGGTAGGCGAGAATGATCATGAATGGGAGGTAAATTAGTTGTTGTTTGCGGATGATACTGTACTGGTAGCAGACACAGAAGAGAAGCTTGACCGACTAGTGACAGAATTTGGAAGGGTGTGTGAGAGAAGGAAGTTGAGAGTTAATGTGGGTAAGAGTAAGGTTATGAGATGTACGAGAAGGGAAGGTGGTGCAAGGTTGAATGTCATGTTGAATGGAGAGTTACTTGAGGAGGTGGATCAGTTTAATTACTTGGGGTCTGTTGTTGCAGCAAATGGTGGAGTGGAAGCAGATGTACGTCAGAGAGTGAATGAAGGTTGCAAAGTGTTGGGGGCAGTTAAGGGAGTTGTGAAAAATAGAGGGTTGGGCATGAATGTAAAGAGAGTTCTATATGAGAAAGTGATTGTACCAACTGTGATGTATGGATCGGAGTTGTGGGGAATGAAAGTGATGGAGAGACAGAAATTGAATGTGTTTGAGATGAAGTGTCTGAGGAGTATGGCTGGTGTATCTCGAGTAGATAGGGTTAGGAACGAAGTGGTGAGGGTGAGAACGGGTGTAAGAAATGAGTTAGCGGCTAGAGTGGATATGAATGTGTTGAGGTGGTTTGGCCATGTTGAGAGAATGGAAAATGGCTGTCTGCTAAAGAAGGTGATGAATGCAAGAGTTGATGGGAGAAGTACAAGAGGAAGGCCAAGGTTTGGGTGGATGGATGGTGTGAAGAAAGCTCTGGGTGATAGGAGGATAGATGTGAGAGAGGCAAGAGAGCGTGCTAGAAATAGGAATGAATGGCGAGCGATTGTAACGCAGTTCCGGTAGGCCCTGCTGCTTCCTCCGGTGCCTTAGATGACCGCGGAGGTAGCAGCAGTAGGGGACTCAGTAGTATGAAGCTTCATCTGTGGTGGAAATGTGGGAGGTTGGGCTGTGGCACCCTAGCAGTACCAGCTGAACTCGGCTGAGTTCCTGGTTAGGCTGGAGGAACGTAGAGAGTAGAGGTCCCCTTTTTTGTTTTGTTTCTTGTTGTTGTCGGCTACCCCCCAAAATTGGGGGAAGTGCCTTTGGTATATGTATGTATGTATGACTTGGCGAAAAAAAATTGTACTACAGACGAAATAGTAGAATGAAAATACCCATTAAAAAGCTAAGGACAAAGTAAAAACAGCCAGTGTTTTTATATTATAAACGAAGACCGTTGTTGCAATACACAAGTTCTAAAAATCCCAGTGGTATATACACTAAAGTTTGTTCTATGACAGAATGTCTCGGTGTTTAAACAAAGCAGATAACACTTGGTAAACACTTAGTAGTTAGAGGTTACAAAAGAGAACATTACTTTATAACAAAACCATTTCATTAAGTGCGGCTCAAACAAACGTTGTAACAAAACTTACAAGAGTCTATTGTGTAAACAATCACCGCTGGTTATTCCAGATAACAGAAATACAATGAAGACATATAATGGGCAGTAAAAATACTACCATTGATATTGCTCTCTATTTGTCTGTCCCTAAGACGGAAACGATGGAAAGGAGAGGTAGTTTGACTAAATAATACTTCTCTTAGTCTACTTTTAAGGGAATCTACTCAATAAAAAAACCGACTCCAATCTTTCCCAAAGAAGAGATGGAACACATCTGCATTAATGACCTCCATGAATAGTAAATTCTCGCCCAATCCAAAAGCACGTTACAAAAGGAAAGAAATTTCCTAACACGTTACAAAACAATATGAACTCTTTGTAAGCTTTCATGGGCTTTAAATTCAATTAATATGCTATGCTGTCTTTTCTGGGATTAAGATATATAAATCTATTTAACAAAACCAAAAATATGAGGGGATTAAAAAGGTGTAAAAGCTTCAATTTCGACATATGTAAATGGTGAGTATCAGCGTACATAAATATTATCTTTGTTTGACATGCATATTTTACGTCTCTAATTTCGAAAAAAAAAAAAAAAAACTTAAAATACGTTATCATATCTACTATATTTTTTCTTCGACTTGGGTGTGGGAAATAGATCCAAAAAATTGAATAGAATCAGCAAATTATTGTAAGATAAAACGAGTAGAAATTACTTGTAATTCCGATAGCGTGAAAGAATGAGAAAAATTTATCTAGAGTATAAAGAAAATTAATAATAATAATAATAATAATAATAATAATAATAATAATAATAATAATAATAATACCATATTAGTTTTAATCAGATGGGATGAAAAAAAGTAAAACTAGGGAAGTCCAATTTCAACAAATTTTAAGCTTGTTGTAAGAGCTTAAATTTGGTTTTGAGATTCAATTACTGATCACATTCGTTGTCTCTGAAGAAAATGTTTCTAAAAATATCTGCGAGAATGTTTAGGGGTTGCATATATTTACTGTTCAAGCTCCTTTAAGAGAGTTAAGGTGGAAATAGTTTTTACTTTTGCGGGTAAATAAAAACGACTCTAAGTAGTGAACAGCTTTTGCTTGAATATGGAACAGGACATTTGATAAGCATTAAATACTTTGCACTAACCGGTTCAAAGATGAAAAAATATATATTTTTATATTTCGGTTACATCAACTTTGATTATTGAGACTTATAAAGCATACCCTTTCGTATCTTATCTTTGACATATAATGAATGATATACTTTTAAATAGCCAAGAAGTTGGACCAGAAAATTTAACTATTGGTCCCATATTTAAGACGATTTTTTATTTGCTTTCTTTGTTTTCACCTTCCAATGAGAAATCTTGATTTTTCGTTTTAAGATTTATAAAGCATCATTACACCCATCCACCCAGAGCACTGGTATATTCAAGTCAAAGGTATCCAATAAATGTGTATTTTTGGCCTTCAACATCATCCAAACATTTCATTTACTCCTAATTTTTCTGAAGAATCATACATTGGTTCTAGTATATTATCAGCAGTTGAAAGGAATTATTAAACTAAAATCCAATCATAATTCTAAACCAGAAACCAAAACTGAAATACAATCATGCTTTTTAATGTTTTTTTTTCCTGAAACATATTCCCACTAATTAGGACATGATCATCATCCCAAACACGGAATACCTCTGGTTACGCAATGGGTGCAATTGAAATGCTGTTTAGGTCCATTCGGAGTTTCTTCCGTTAACAATCCGTGTTTAGGATCTTGTTTAGGAAGTTTTCCACCTATCTCTTGTGCTGATTCCAATACAAATTTTGTTAAATTAGCGTTGATTTCTTCTTTACTTGCTTCCAATTCATCATGTAACTGGGAGTACCTATTTTGTATTGCCAAACTAAACTCCTCAGACTTTTCTCTTATTACAGGAGTGTTTATTTTCTTTCATAAAATTATTTTTTTTCTTTCCTTCACTCTACACAAATTTTTCTTCTCACCGTTCTATGATCAATTGATTTTAACTTGTTCAACTCTGTTACATCTTTAACTAAATTGACTTTTTCACTGAGAATAAAATCTATTTCATTTTTCGTTCCTCCATTTGTGCTTCTCCATGTCAATTTTCAATGTTCCTTTTTATAAAAGGTGTCCATGATTTTAAGGTTGTTTCTTTCAGCAAATTCTACAAGCATGTCTCATCTGTCATTCCTTGTGCCAACTCCAAATTTACCTACTGCCGATTCTATTCCCTTCTTTTGACCTACTTTAGTAATGAAATTACCCAAAACAAAGGTAAATTAAGTCTTATGTCTATCAATAGATATTTCCAGATCTTCAGTTTATACTTATTACATTATATATATATATATATATATATATATATATATATATATATATATATATATATATATATATATATATACACAGGGCAAAATAAATACAATCATGATGTCTTAATTGCAACATTTGATGCGATGGGTCGCGTAAATCTGTTGACGCCCCCCCCCCCAAAGAGTAAATAATCTATCTCATTTTTAAAACTACGTGAATGTGATTTCATAAAGTGAATATCAAAAGAATAATAAATGTTGGCATTGTTACAAAATCAAACAGCCTGTATATCTAAAATGAGACAAATAGGCATTCCAGGTTATATTTGATAAAAATATTTAAAAAGCTTACCAGTGATGTTTTTGAAAACAAAGGAACATCGCTAGGATAGATATCCTAGGCATTCTTTATTAAAGGAAAACGTTAATGAAATTGATGGAAAATATATCCAGATATTTACACACACCTTTAATCCTGCTGAACTTTTTGTGAAAAGCCTATTTGTAAATACTACGTCGGATTACGTACCATTATTAAATTCATTACTTCTATGATGTTTTCAAGGAAAGTTTTGATATACATTCCAAATACAGTTTCTTTATCACAAAGTAATCTAATCAATTATGAAAGATTTACTGACGTTATATACCACAAATCTTGCCTGCATTAATTACATATGAATACTTCCACTTCCAAAAGATGTCTTTTTTTCTAAATAAATCTTAAAATAAATTATAAGTTAAGTGTAATTATACAATGGGACTAAGCTTGTCATGGCCATGAGTCAAATAAGATTCATAGCTTTAAGAGTCAATTTGACGATTGTGAACATATGGCTCGGCGTTGGGATCGGGAAAGCCATTCAGCGTCATGTTCAACTTAGGAAAAATTTTGTTGATGCACCATGGAATACAAATTATGAGGTTGAATATTTGAAGGGAAGAAAGAAACCTGGAATGAAAGTAAAGTAGAAGGCTATTTAGTGGGCGCTCTAGGGGACAAAGGGAGGTATTTGAAGTTACAACAAAATGAGTTCAATATTAATTACTGCTTCCCTCACCGGATGTTAATACGTAATTTGGTCAGCATTGTAATAAAACGAGTTTCCTTAAGAGGTATCTACTTATATTACCTGCATGCAACGGTAAAATATCTTTAAATAGCAAAGATGATGGTGTAAGGAGAAAAGTAAATCTAATGAAAAAAAAGGAGTTCAAAACAAAAGTTTGCTTAAAAAAAAAAAAAAAAAAAAAAAAGCAATGAAAGGAAACATTTGTTGAGGGAAAAAAAATCCCTCCCTCCAATCGGAAGACCGGAATTGGAGAAATTTCCTGGCAGTTACAGTCTGTTGCTCACAGTTATGTCTTTTCCAATGTTTTACAACAGCGAGTTCGACGTCACCCCCAACAAAATTCTCCAAAACGCAGTTGTGTTACGGACGTTTTATCACGGGGGAGGGGAAAGAAATGAAGACGGAAAACTGGACAAAAAACAATTTCCAAATATAGAAAAAAAAAAAATAATGACATGAAAGTAAAATTAAAAACCAGATGCCTTCAGCATTTAAGCTTAACTAAGAATTACTATAATTTCAGATCACTCCACTCCTATTAATTTATAGGTGGAACTGTAAGATTATAAAAACCCGAATCGAGGTATTTATGCCCCAAAGGCTTCAATTTAATAATTTCACAATAAACTTCAGAATTCGTTATTTGCTTTCCCAAAGAGCCAACATTCACCTGGTAATGATTCCCTCGTCAACCTCACAATCCTATCTGCAGATGTTTGATGGTCCTTCCAGTGATTCAACTTGGAAATTGATTTCCAAAGGCTTTTTAATGTAGGTACCGGGTGCCTAAGAACAGTCTGCAGACATGAGGGTTATTTGCATTTGCCTAATCACTCCTCAGTTCTAACGATGATGTGTTCCTTATGTCTTTGCACATCGCACATTGCTATAAGTAATTTCAAAATGATGATAAAGTGGGTCCAACAATATTCTGTATATTCGCAAATTATCGAGGGAATTTTAAGTCTTTGCGTATACATTAACAATTATTTTCTATGCCCTTTCTATTCATAACCACGAATTTCCTAGAGCATTTGGAAAGAAATTGTTCTGACAATGTTTTGTCTTGCACAAAATAATATTAGTGAAAATACATGAGAAAACTTTTATGTGAATAACCAATTTTTCTCCAGTGTATAACGTAATAGATAACGAGGTCTTCCTCACATTTCTCGTCTTCTGTAGTTTTTCCTCTTTTCACACCTACATTTTGTCCACCCAAAATATCAGTTTTCTCCCTCCAATAACTTAAAAATCTTCCTCCCATCAGTAACTTTAATTTGTCACCCTTCCATAAACAACTCGAGTGCACTTGGCATTTGTATATTCAAGGGTCTGGAATTTTCAGTAAATGGATAACTAGAACTAGTATCATATTTCTGGCGTCTCAAACGTTTCCTATTCCAGACGATTTGGGGGGATTTTTTTTCACTCCTTGCATTTGCAACTGGAAAAGTCTATTATTAACGTTTTGTTCAACTGGCATAGAATAAAGTCCACGTTGGTTTAGCGAGACAGGGAAATCGAGGTCAGATTAACAAGAGAAAGAAAACCAGAACAAAAATGTCCGGTGCCCTTACTATTCTTGAGACCATTAAGAGTGGTAACTTTCAGTTGAAATATACAGTAAGATAAAATCCCAAAGTAGGTAACGAAGAGAGCGATAGAAAGATGGAAATATTGGGTACAATCAGGATAAGATGGAAAGATATCTTCGATCACCTACTGGAAGCTAATGATTAACATGCGCAGCAGGCGATTGTGCGAATCAGAGTAACTAGGAATGTATTACAAGAGGTAATGGGTCACAATACATCCAAAAAGCAAATACAGCGAGTAAACGATTACAAAGTATATTAGTCAAATCTAGTATCCCAGTGAAAATAAAGTGCGCGCGCGTGTGTGTTGTTTGTACTGTCGATGACTCCTAAGTAGATATAAATGAAGAAAAGAAATATCCTATAAAAAAAACTAATATTTTACTTAACAGAATACATTATCCACATGAAAACCAACTAACGAACCTTTTAAAATTTTCTTCTAACTTGGTTATATCGCCTTTACTAAGTGATATGCATAATGTCCCATAAGCCCTCGTTATGCGGATTATCAAAAGTATAATTCATGCCGGAGGAGAACACATCTTATAAGAGGTAAACGAGTTTGTAGAGTAGCTAAGAAAAATGAGCATGTTTGTCCAATCTACTTCTCTTAACGGATTAACAAAGGCTTTTAACACATACTCAGTGATACAAACTTGTACAACAGTTTCTTTTAAGCATCATTTTGAGAAAAATGTGAAGTGTGTAAAACCTGGAGCATGGATAGGGCTAGTTAATATCATAAATATTAAATATTTTTTTATATTGAATTAAAAAAATAAATATCATATTTGGCTGTCATTTACACCACATAGTAGATGACTATCTATGAGGGCCCATATTTTAGTTATACACCTAACTGAGTACATTCCTAAATTAAGGAGAATCTTTATATTCGTAATAATCTCATATAACATTAAATTATGACGTTAAAATAGTAAACTAATGAAAATCTAAAATTATGCAAATGCCAAGGGTGAATAATCTTCATTACACTTATAATTAGAGATAACTAAATAATTGTTCTCTTCTCTTCCCTTTACAGAACACAACTCTGCAGACTAATGAGAAGAAAGCCGTCCACATTAGGCCCCGTCACACCTCATATTCCCTTCGACACCTTACCACGCTTAAAGATGTCAAAAATCAAGGATCTATAATGGCATTAAGCCACTTCAACCCAAGAAATCACTTTCATGGATGAAAAATGTCTAATTGGATATCGAAACACTCTCGAGGTGAACACCAAATAATTCGTTTACTTCTTCAATGCAGAATCACATTGAAATGCAAGACATTATACACCTAACTTAAATTACCTTTATCAATTAAGATGAAATGATTTATACTGGCACAGTATGAATTAAAAAAAAAAATTTCCTCATTCATTTAAGTCCGAAACCTA
>NC_090727.1:9644595-9664595 GCF_036898095.1 Palaemon carinicauda | reverse complement strand
AAAAACATAGAATCACCAAATAAATCCATAACAATTCTTAAAAATTAAAACGACCATATGTTAACTTATCCTTACCTTCCGTAGTTATATTCATCTCCATAACTAAAATTGGTTGCACACTTACCTGTAAAGAAAATACATTTTAAATATATAACCGAAAGTATTCTATTAACAACAAATTAGTCAAATTATTTTACCGACTTGTGCATTATGTACAGTCATAGACGGAGGAAATATGCTCAACAATGCAATGACTGGATTAACATTAGTCTACATTGTCTACTATCACGAAAAGTAACTTATTGTTTTTTTTTTTTTTTTTTTTGAAAAAAAAAAAAAAAGATTATCCGAATCAGTAGGCCCCCTATCGAAATATTTCTATGATAATTATTTAAAAGTTTTTATTTTGACTTTTTATCTTTTAATTCTCATTTTATTCAATCACGACAAAGTAAAATTATTCAGCTTCTAAATATCATCACAAACCGCACACTGGCAAGAAAACCTCTTGAATACATTACAATAAAAATAGTATTGATAAATGAGGGAATTTTTTTTTTTTTCGTTTTCAGAAGTATTTAGTTACGTATATGGCTCATAGCAAATGTAATTCATCCATTTAGAGTAATTTACAAATGACGAATACTTACATAAAGCAAATTATAGGAATTTTAGTGTTGGGATCAATTGAACACACCCTTTTGATATATAAGGATATAAATTGCATTTTACTTAATAGAGATTATGACCAAAACGACAAACAATAATAACGAATAATTATCACCTTTCCTGTCGTATTTAATATAAAATTTCCCATTATTTACATAACTGGGAAATTCAACCAACACTAAAGTTTTTGAGTATGGAAATCTTTATGGTTCATCAGTCGACAGGAAGTGGACTGCTCTGCAAGTTTTTCTCAAATATTTTTTTTCTATCCTTTCCCCTATTTAGTAGAACTCAAGATATAAAACTTTGCGATTTCATGGCAATATTTGGTTAGATCAAGATTGAATCATAACCATTATGAAAAATAGCAACGGTTTTCAATAATATACTAGTCTTCATATACAGTATATATCATATATATATATATATATATATATATATATATATATATATATATATATATATATATATATATATACACACATGTGTATATATATATATATATATATATATATATATATATATATACACACATGTGTATATATATATATATATATATATATATATATATATATATATATATATATATACATGTGTGTATATATATATATATATATACATGTATATATATATATGTATATATATATATATATATATATATATATATATATATATATACACACACATGTATATACCATGCTACGCGGTATATCTTAGCATTCCATGTTTTCCAACGGTTATATAAGCGGATGACCAACAAGGAGTAACGAGAACTTTGGGTGTGAAAGAAATGCCCCCTAAATCTCGATGAAGTCTCTGGCGCAGGGTGACGGATTGAATTTAAGGCAAGAGAAAAGTTGTCTCTACGGCTTATAATCCTGATGCCTGACGGATGATCTTGCAGAAATTTGTATGGACCGGCAGGGGTCACTTGCCTTAGTTAGACAGGCACTGCATATCACAAGGAAATAACTATTCTTTGATGAATATAGCCAATGAATCCTCTATTGATTTATAGACTGTCAATGTAAAGCAAAGATGACAGAATGGCCCCCAGTCTCGGGTCTAGCGGGGTGCTAAGAATCTCCAGGATTATAAATACTAAAGACAATTTGAAAATTGAAAATTGGAATGGGAGAACCATCAATCAGATTACGAAGTTACAGCTACTCGAGAATGAATTTGTTATATAGTTTGGATATTTTAGCCATAGGTGAAACATATTTGTATGGGGATTGGTAAGGAAACATCAAGGGAATATATATATATATATATATATATATATATATATATATATATACATATACATATACATATACATATATATGTATACATTTATACACACATACGTATTTGTATATATATACACATATATAGTTATATATACACACACACATATATATATATATATATATATATATATATATATATATATATGTATATATATATATATTCAGGAAGAATAGACTGAGTTGGAAGAAAAGGGTTGGGAATGACGATGACACCATGAACAGAAAAGGCTTTCACCGAGTGGAAAGCTGTAAATATAATATTGTTATTTAGAAGGTTTAAATGAAGTCAGTGCAACAAGAGTATCATAGTTTGTTATGCACCAAAAAATTATTCCCTTGGAAAACGGAAAGAGGAATATTATGAAGAACTGCTGAGCATGATTGATGAGATCCCGAAGAGAGATATGAAAATTGTGATTGGTAGAATAATCAAGGTATAGAGATTGTGATGGGTGTTGATTGTCTTGGCGACGTTGGCTATGAAAATGGAGCACATTTTATGTTCATATTCAACAAACAATCTTGTCATTGGAGGTACTCTTTACCAACACAAGGACCTCCCCATGTGGCAATTACAAAATCAAATAGATCACATAGCCATTAATACCATTAATAAAGTGAGAAGGAGGACACTGATAAATGTGAGAAGTTATAGATGTGCAGATATTGGTAGTGATCACCAGCTCCTCACTGTCACACTGAAATTAAAACTGAAAGCACCAAACAGAAATGTAGATAGAATACCTAGGTTTGATGCACATAAGCTTCTAGAAGATAAGCACAGAGAAACATTTGGAATGAAATGTAGAAATCGATTTGCAGTCTTAAAGAATTTGATAGATGAAGAGAAGACAGTTGATGAAGAATGTGTGATATTAAGAACATATATCAGTCACTTGCTAGTGAAGATTTAGGACATGCAATTACAAGGAGAAAGCCATGGCTATCTAACGATACTTCGGATACTATAAAAAGGAGCCAAACAAAGAAATTGATGGTTGAAAGTTCTCGAGGAAGTGATGAAAATTATAAGGTAGAGCATGCTATGTATTCCAGTATTGATAGTAAAGTCAAAAGAAAAGTCAGGAATGACTGAAGAGAGTAATTATACAGGAAAGTAGATGAGGTTGACAAAGCTTTTAATTCAGGGAGTGGCTATTGAGTATGAATTGCTCATAGAATTATTAAAGAAATATCAACTGGGAAAAAAAGAAGCATATGCCCATCTAAAAGAGGGATGGGTTTATTATAACAACAGAAGATGAAGAAAGACAACGTTGTATGGAACACTTTAGTGAGTTAACGAATAGGATATATGAAAGGAATAATTTGATTGATATACCTGAAGCTGACGAATATCTTGATGTGCCCATGAATGAAATTCAGTGTTTAAAGTCGAAGCTAACGTTAAAAACCTTAGAAGAGGGAAAGACGTGGTTACGATGGAATAATTGCAGAGATGATACAAGCTGAGAATGAAGTGACTCCCAGAATACTTAAAAAATCATTTTGTAGAATGTGGCATGAAGAAGCACACCTGATGACTGGGAGTTAGGAATTTTGGTGAATATGGCTAAAAAATAAGATCTGATTCATATGAATAACTACAGAGGTATCACACTTACATATGTTACCATGTAAATATATAGTATGCTTATTCCAAAGAGACTAGAGAAAAAGATTAATGAAAACCTGAGAGATAAGGAAGCAGGATTTAGAAAAGGTAGAAGCTGTACTGACCAAATTTTTATTTTGAGACTTAAAACAATACATGAAATATAGAAATCCACTTTTGATAGCATTTGTGGAATAAGAAAAAGCCTTTGATAGTTTGCACTGGCCAATTTTGGGACGAGTCTTGCATTATTATAGAAATCCTTTTAAATATGTAAATTAGATTAAGTCTGCTCATGAGTATAGCAAGTGCAAAGTCTATGTTAGTAAAGTCCTACCAAATGAATTTCCAGTGACGAGCAGAGTACTTCAAGGGAATGTTTTGTCACTTATGTTATTTATCCTTCTCGTGAATTTTGTGATGTGTAGAACAGTTGGAGATGGTGGAGAAGGATTGGACTGGATTGTAATAGGAAATTAGCTGACTTAGTGTATGCTGATAATGCTGTCCTTATTAGCAGAACACGAAAGGTGTTTCAATGCTTGCTTACCAGAATGCATAAAATATCACAAGATAAATAGAAGACAGATGATGAGAATGGAATATGCAACAAAGATATTAAATATTATTAGGAGGAAGGATTAATGATGTAGAATCATTTAAATATTTAGGAACTATTATCTCTAATGAAGGGTCTTTAGAATTGGAGTTTAATGAAAGATTGAAAAATACAAATCAGACATTGGTTAGGTTGAGTAAAATTTAAAAATCAAGTCGCCTGAAATTACATATAAAATCAGGCTATAAATATAAGTTTAGTGAAATCGGTGTTACTGTATGGACATGAGTCAAGGTAAGACAATGAAACCATCTCCAACTGATTTGGTAGATTTGAGAACAAAGCCCCCAGAAGAATACTGGGAGTTGAATGGCAGGACAGGATTATAAATGAAACTATAAGAGAGATTACCCGAGTGCCATATGTGGATGAGATCATATTAAGGGATAAATGGAGACGGTTTGGGCATGCTCTTCGCACTCCCCAAGAGAGACTAGTTCAACAAACATTTAACTGGGTACCACAAAGTTCTAAAAGAGTTGGAAGACCCCGGCCTACATGGCTGAGGACTATGAAGAGTCAAGTTGGAGATGATAAGTAGAAAAGTATTGAATTAGAAGCTCAATATAGAGACGACTGGCGAAATCTAAGCGAGGTTATTTATGTTGTAGTTTTTTATGGAAGGATTAATATCACAGGGTCACCTTTCCTGATTTAATAGAGCAGTTACTGAGTCCGCCGTAATAACGTTTATTTCGATGATGTTTATAGCCTCTTGGTCACTGATTGTATCACTATACCTAATAACTTTCATATGAATAGTGGATGGCAATTTAAAACCGCTAAAAAACACCTTTGCTCACCAATGGTTTTTTTTCAGATTCAGTCGGGAGAATACATTGAATCCTTCTCTCTGGATACGGTTCGCTTTCCCTTTACCTACACATACACCGAATACACTGGCCTATTCTTTACACATTCTCCTCTGTCCTCATATACCTGATAACACTGAGATTACCAAACACTTCCTCTTCACCCATGGGGTTAACTACTGCACTGTAATTGTTCAGTGGCCACTTTCCTCTTGGTAAGGGTAGAGGAGACTCTTTAGCTATGATAAGCAGCTCTTCTAGGAGAAGGACACTCCAAAATCAAACCATTGTTCTCTAGTCATGGGTAATGCCATATCCTCTGTACCATGGTTTTCCACAGTCTTGGGTTAGAGTTTGCTTACTTGACGGTACATTCGGGAGCACTGTCAGACAAATAATTTATTTGGATAAATCTCGTATGCAGAAGGTTTATGTATATTGTTGGTGCATTTATTCATGAGTTTTATTGGTTGATAAGAAATAGAGAGACAAATGCAGTTTGTAGTAATTGTAAAGATATAGAAAGAATTCTAGAGAGATACGAGAGCGAACGAGAAGTTAGGAGGTTGTTTTCGCAGAAAGGCGCTGAGTCTTGCAATATTTTTCAATAACATCCCCCGGCGTCTTGTTCCCTTCTCCAAATGACTCATGGGACCAAGGCGAAAGGAGGCGCGAAAACCAAGAAATCGTCACGTGATTAAGGACAGCTTGACACGCCCAGGGCGACGATATATAAGCAACAGTGAGAGGTGATCTCTCCCTCTTCTTCCCAGAAAGTCACTCAGTATACTAGGTCTAAGGACCTACTTTAACTTGTCAGACTCGAGGCGAACGAGTTGTAGGTGCACATACTGTACATTACCTGAAGGACGGCGTTTATTCAGGACCGTTTAGCAGCCGAGGAAATAAGGGAACCATTTTACCCCTTGAAACGAAGGACGACGACCAGAAATATTCCGCCCACACATGAAAGACTGCGTGTGCTTGGCGTGACAGCCCATAGTGACCGCGGTGCTTAGATCATCGCGCTAGCCTTCCCAACATCTGACGGAGGCTCCTACTTCAGCGACGACAGATGGCCTACAATTGACGTATAGGCCCAATTAAAGCAAGGAAACATCTAATTCTTCAGCCAGTTTCAAGACTTCGGAATTCAACGCTACAGATTTATGTAAAACCCAAATTATGGAGAATGCATTGTACGTGACTGTTCAATTTTCTTAGTCCAAGTAAATGAAGAAATCGGCAACGAGTATCCCTCACCCACGTAACTTTTCTTAGATTAGTTCCTGAGAAGCTCATTAAGTATTAAATCTGAATGGACTAAAATGAAATTAAGAAATAGTAAGTAAAGGTAAAAATATTAGATAATTAATAAGAAGATTCATTGTGAAGCTTTATTACAAGAAAAACTAAAGGAATCATTACAACACCATTCTATCTTTTTTCTCTTCATCTTGTTTTGTTCAATTTTTTATAGTTTATATAGGAAATATTTAATTAAATGGTGTTACTGTTCTTAAAAAATTTAATTTTTCCATGTTTCCTTTCCTCACTGGGCTATTTTCTCTGTTGGAGCCCTAGGGCTTATAGCATCCTGCTTTTCCAACTAGGGTTGTGGCTTAGCAAGTAATAATATTAATAACAATAATAATAATAATAGTCCTGAAGCATTTCTTCACTATCCCAAAGAGGCCTACATCATCTATTAAGAGAAAGTATTCCACGTTCTATTGACATGACACAATTCATTTTTTCACATTAATTTATACCACTTTTTCTGATTTTTTTTTTCAACCGTTTAACCAATAAAAATCTTAAAAAATCACTGAGAGATAAATTTTCCCCAGACTCAATTCCACATCGAATCAGGCACTCTTCCGTCTAAATACTGTAGCATACAAAACTTCCAAGACAAGAAAAATCTGAATACTTCTCAGCAATTCATCCTGAATGCCATAAAGTTGCAACAACCCTCCCATTGCAGTTTCATCAATTCTACCCACACACACATAGATGTGAGGTGTATATACATATACATATATCTATATCTATATCTATATCTATATCTATATATATATATATATATATATATATATATATATATATATATATATATATTATATATATATAAGTGATAGTTTCATGCCTCATCTCTCAAAAGAGCAAAACAAAGTCAGAGGCGACAGGCGGAGGGGATAAAATTTTCAATTTCCTTCGGTGACGAGCCAAACAAATGATTTCTTTTCCCAAGTGTGACTGGCATGATGTGACATATATCAGAGAGCAATTTTGCATTCAGACTACCACATGCCATTCGGAGATCATTTCCATCACAATTTCTTCATGTTCATGTTGCAAAATATTTGTCAAAAGCTTTAGTTTGCGGACGACACTTATATTACATTTATAGTCAAATCTTTTAATTATACTAACGGCACCGTTAAACATCTCCTCTTTTCTCTACATAAAATCTCATTATTATGTTGCATTTTAAATATAAAGATGATTAGTCTTTCTTTCACCCAGAACCACACTCTAATTAAGGTAATTTTTTGTTCTTATGTTATCTATCTATCTATCTATCTATCTATCTATATATATACATATATATATATATATATATATATATATATATATATATATATATATATATATATATATATTCCACGTGGTCATAAATATGTTTTAAGAAAATTATTAAAGATACTAGTGAGCAACAAAAGGAGACAAAAGAAAAACCGTAATGTAATTAAAATTATAGAAAGAACAAAATATTCACTGAGGTTCGAATAAACTCTCTTTTAATACTTATGCATTTGATTTAACAAATTCTCATCCTTTTATATATTTCCATCACCGTTCCTAAGGAAGCCTATTGAATGTCGCTGGCATTTATTTTGTTTATTTACGATTGAATTGGACCGCTTTCGGTACTTGCAATACTGTTAATTGGGCTTAACATGTTTACCAACAGGATGTTTTCTTTCATTAACCACAATTACTGCACTGTAATTTTTCATTGGCTACTTTCCTTTTGGTAAGTGTAGAAGACTCTAGCTATCGTAAGCAGCTCTTCTGGCAGAAGGGCACTCCAAAATCAAGCTTCCAGTCTTGGGTAGTGCCATATCCTCTGTACTATGGTCTTCCACTGTCTTGAGGTAGAGTTCTCTTTATTTCTCCTCCTGTATTATTCTGAAGTTTTCATTGTATACATTTGAAAGATATATTTTAATGTTATTACTGTTCTTAAAATATTTCATTTCAATTGTTTATTACTTACCCAGTGGATTACTAACTTCCTTGTTTCCTTTCTTCACTGGGCTGTTTTTCCCGTTGGAGCCCTTGGGCTTTTAGTATCCTGCTTTTCTAACTAGGGCTGTAATTTGCTAATAATAATAATAATAATAATAATAATTATTATTATTATCATTATTATCATTATTATTATCATTATAGTCTCTTTATTCCAGTCAAACTAGATCTTAATTCTAAAAGAATTAGATTTGAGTTTAAGCAAGTGTTCAACCGACTGATGAGTGGAATTTATATCAACATCCAACTTGCTTTTGACACAAATGACCTTTGATCGAACATAGGCACAAACTCTTACTGGGGAATTGCTGCTTGCAAATGTTCTATTTCAGAATCTGACCTGAAGTTTTTATGGCGATTACGTCTCCCAATATTATCAACAAGATCTTACAAGCAAAAAAGGAAGTAGTGCAAGTTCTAGCACTTATTTCAAGGATTCCGTTTGTGTGTGTCTAAAATAATCACTAAAAGCTAATAAAACAACGTATGGTAAAGGTAGGTTTTGCTTCTCTAGACTATCAAAAGATGTTAATCATGTCTATTGAAACGAAACCGGTGAGGTTCATAATTTCTGATTCATAACAGTGTCATTATGCATTTAACTTATACATAAACACACACAATAAATAAATAAATATATATATATATATATATACATATATATAATTTCAATTACACACACAATATATATATATATATATATATATATATATAATTTCAATTACACACTATATACATATATATATATATATATATATATATATATATATATATATATATGTATATATATAATTTCAATTACACACTATACATATATATATATATATATATATATATATATATATATATATATATATATATATATATATATACTGTGTATATGTGTTTTGTGAAAATTTAATAAATAAGGTATTTCTTATCAATCATAACTGAAAAGGGGATTCAGAAACTCTCGATTCTCCATCAACCACACGAAAACTGGCAAAGGACTGGCTACATTTCACAAAAATTAGAACTCGGATTCTTATCCAGTTCTTTTTTTTTGGGGGGGGGGGAATTTGTCATTTCCTTTCTCTCGTATATTATTTGGAGCAACCTATGTATAAATAAAACAAGGAATTGGTATTATCAAAGGGAATTTATAAAAAATTTGAATTTCACTTGAAACTACAAAATTCAGTGGATATTGAAGGTTGTGAATGCAAATTTGTACCGGTAATAAAGACTTGGGAATACAAAGCCTCTAATTATAAAACAATATTATTCAACTAAAATATAATGCGAGAAAAATTCTAACAAGAGAAAAGTTTTTAGGCCCTAATACATATAATGTTCTCGGTAGAACAATATTCCCAAACTTTCTCTAACTTGTAAATCATCCGCCTCACATAGAGAGGATGTGCAATACAATATACTTGATACTTGGTGATAATGGTCAGTTAAAGATTTGAGGCACGTTATCCATCTTTAAGTGAATTGGTATACCCTTCGTGAAGAGACGATTCTGCTCATCTATATGAAATTACTCTCTCTCTCTCTCTCTCTCTCTCTCTCTCTCTCTCTCTCTCTCTCTCTCTCTCTCTCTCTCTCTCTCTCTCTCTCTCCCCGTTTTCCGTTACCTTCTTCACTTGATAGGATCTGGAAATAACTACCGTCTTATTTTTCCATTCAAAAAATGGAGGAAGAAAAAAAAAGACATCTGGCAGAACGACAAAAATCAGGTTTTTTCTCTTCAACAGTTTTCAGAAGCAACTTAACTCCAGCTGGATCATAAAAGTTTCTGTCCGACGTGAACCAACATAATTCCTGAAACGGAACATCCATCAGAATATTAGAGACATACATCCCACAATCTCGACTTTTGTTAGAAACTTTGTATAACTGGGATCTTGAAAACCTCCTTTAAGAATAACCAAGATTTTCATAACAACAATATACGAGTTCTGAACTAAGGTATTTACGTTAGTCAGTAGACAACTTACGTTAGACTCAGCAAACTAGAAATGTATATAGATGTATCAATTGTGATTGCGCTTGAAAATGCATGACTAAAGCAAGGAATTGCGTATCTGGTGTCAAGTCATCTTTGAAGGGTTCCAAGGGCATACGCATAACCTTGCCAAAAACAGAATGTCAACAAAACTAGACTGTTAATATTCTACTATCGTTTCCAGAGGCCGTGTAATAGTGTTTTTCCCAAATATCTAACAAACCGGCTTATGAATTTCCATGAAACTACAGCAATGAATGTTTCAAACATTGGCCTAATTTTTGGTGGTACAATGAATTGACAGATGTGCTTAATTAACCCGTTTACTCTTAGAAAAAGAAGAACTTCTTCCCTTCCTTCAGAGCGTTTCGAAGAATTGTTACTTAATCACGTAACTGTGACGCAGAGGTTCCCCCAACCGTCCTTCCGTGTTTACACCTATGGCTATCCTAGTACTACCCCCCCACCCCCCCTCCTTCTTGCCTTCTTTCCTTCATTCCCATTGTTATTAGGCTACCGAGTAAATCCCTGTTAGGAAAGACTGTGTACTACACATATAAAATGAACCGGAAGAGCAATAAAATGTTTTATGGTGGTAGATAATGATTAGATGGTTAACACAAATTATCAAACAAAATAGAAGAGGTTTAAAACAGGGGTGTGGAAACGCACTGAGAGATATTCTACTCGGAGTCCTACAAATTTTAGATTTGCGACTAAAAAATAAAATAAAATAAAATAAAAACATTAGTAGAAATAGAAAAAAAAATTTTGCCTTGAGAGTGATGATGAGTAAAATGTATAAGTGTCCATTTCTTGTTTGTTTTTTTTTCATCCCTCATAAATCTATGGTTTCCAGCAATTGGTGATAACATTATTTTGGAAAAGCAAAGCTAATGAATACTTTGATACGAGTATATCAGCTTGGCATGTAGACAATGTCAATGGATTTCTCAAAGTAAGGTTGATTGGTTCATTAATTGAAGTCTAGTATAATTCCAGTGGCAAAGTCGCAATGATATTTGTCACATACCTTTTAAGTAACAAAAATAGGTACTGGCACTTATAACGTAAACAAATATATAAAACTATAGGTTGAAATATAATAAATCTTATATATGTATGAACACACACACACACACACACACACATATATATATATATATATATATATATATATATATATATATATATATATATATGATTTCAAAATTTATCAAATGGCCGATGTCAATGCCCTTATATGAAACATCTTTTAGAAGTCTACCTTCTAAGAAATTCAAGCTACTCTCTCTCTCTGGTGAAATTGATATGATAAATTATATCAAACAATGCTCTCTGTCATTTTCTTCCTGGCAATTGATGGTACGAGTAGCCTGTGTTGTATGGAAGAATGAGTCCTACGGCTTAAAGTGCGAAGTATGGCTTCTTTCGTCTCCTGTCATAAGTCTCATTTTTTATCTTTAATGTAAGTGAGTGGGTAAGATATAAAACGTTGGTCTTGTGTTTAGGTAAAGTCTAAAATCACGAATCACATTACCAGGTATGTTGAACTTTTACTGACAAAGAATTTCGTATTGCTTGGGGTAGGTCATATGACAATTATCTATGGAGTTAAACAGGCGTTTAACAATTCGGGGGATGGGAGGTACAGGGGAAGAAACGTTATAACAACGTCACTGAGGGACGTCATCACTTTTGCGAATGTGTGGGTGGCTAAGACTGGCTTTAGCCTCATTTTCTTAAGTAAAAAAGTTAATGAAACGTAATTGGCAATGCACAGTATTTCCCAAAATTAGGCCATTGTATGAAGCGCTCCCTGCTTTGATATCATGGAAATCCATCAGTTATTTTAAGAGTTATTTAAAATAAAAAAACACTATTACACGGCCTCTGGAAACGATAGTAGGTAACAAACCTTTGATATTATATATACACACACTACACACACACACACACACACATATATATATATATATATATATATATATATATATATATATATATGTATGTATATAAATGTATATATAATATATATATATATATATATATATATACATATATATATATATATATATATATATATATATATATATATATATATATGTATGTATGTGTGTGTGTGTGTATACAGAACAACATAGAAAAAAGTAAAAAATTACCTGCATGATAATCCTGAGTAATCTTGAAAACAGACAATACCAGATTGGATTCAACTGGTGCTCCTATTTTTCTTAATAGTTCCCTTGCCTCTGAATATTGTGTTCCTAAGCCTTAAGCACATTCCTTCTCCCCACCAACAGATTCTCTCTCTCTCTCTCTCTCTCTCTCTCTCTCTCTCTCTCTCTCTCTAATCATGTGCGCAATAAGTAATAATTTCACTGTATTAATATTACGTATTTTTTTCATTTTTTATAGTTTAAATATATATATATGTATATATATATGTGTGTATATATATATATATATATATATATATAAATAAATATATATATATATATATATATATATGTGTATATATATGTGTATATGTGGATATATATATATATATATATATATATATATATATATATATATATATATATATATATATATATACACACACACACCCATATATATATATATATATATATATATATATATATATTATATATATATATATATATATATATATATATATTATATATATATATATATATATATATATATATATATATAGTACATGTTCTTTCGTAAAAGCCCTATCGATAGCTGATAGCTTTAACAAATATTTGATTACCATGATAAAGAAAAAAATAATTTAACGAAATCTTGCCAATTGTTAAGTCAAAATTATTCCGAGGGATGAAAACCAATTACACGAAAGCTGTTTACCCTCACTTAATCGGAATATTTCCATAAGTAGCATAATTAAGCATTACGATAAGCCTTAAAAATCAATTACAATTAGTCCAGGAGGGAGGAGAGGGTTGGTGGATCAGGGAAGTATGCTAAATTTAGATTCCAAATATAGGTAATAGCTGACTCTATACAAATAACCTTTTGTTTGACAGAATATCTTATTAGTCAATAGAGCCCAAGATAATTGTTGAGGGGTGATATTTATTGTAATAGATTGATAAATACTAAATAAAAGGTATACAATGTTAAAAGAAAACCTTATTTTTAATCGGAAATTCCCCGTAAAAATATACGGTTCTCAGCCGTATTTTCAGACATACAGGCGACCGTAATTTTTACCCTACTTTGTTATAATCTTTTACGGGTTGGTGACCGTAATATCACTCCTTAACGGTATCTATTCCAGGATTTTTACAGTTGTGTTGCGGAATTTTTTTAACTGTACAGTAGATTTATGGAATAGTCTATATATAACGCAAATGACTAATTTCTAATGTCAATAATTTATTCCCATTCAGAAGTTCAGTTGATCGGCCCTAACTTCGCAAAATATGTTGAAGGATGATTTTGTACGTCAGGTCTTTCTTACATATTCCTAAAAGAGACTTAAAAGCGATAGATAAAAAGGTAAAATTATAAAGATTTTAAGATCCCTATTTTATATAATTTGCAAGGTATTTTTGTCTAGGATTTTACTTAGGATATTAATTTTCTTAGTAGCTGCAGTTCTCCAATCCAAAGTAATATGAACAACCGCCATAAAAACCATTTCACATTTCAAGAGTTGAATGAAATTATGAGTGAAAACTACGTCAATTAACTAGATGTACAGAAGCCTTTCATACGTTTCCATTACTGCGAATCTTTTACTAAGAATAATAATTTCGATACACAAATAAGGGTAACTGTTTAGTGCACGGTTGTTTAAAATGCGTTAAATCCATAAAATATTTCTGAAAAGTCAACAATTGTCATCATATAAAAACATTCTGTAATTGCATGGAAAACTCAGTATAATTGTTCGTCCAATAACCATTTTAAAATTACTTTTTCAAATACTATGAAAACACGAAAATGAGTTAAGAGGGACCTTCTTTTCCATTTTCTCAAATACCCTTCAACAAAAATAATTGTTAATCTAGCACACTTACTTACAAACTAAGCCTGAAGAGGAACAATTATTTAATCCAGCGGGATCTTTTAATATCAGAGCAACCAGAGAAAAAACTAATATTCATCTGTTTCCATTATTTTCCTTTTTTCCTTAGTCAACCGAATAATATCTTTGAAATCATTTACTTTCGTTGGAAAACAATAAAAATAGCAAAGTACGAGTCTACTGGTTTGAAGAAAAGGAGTTTTCAACATCACTTCTTTAGATCTTTCTGAAGGGTTTTTTATTAGTCTTGTTGCATGTATTACAGAAGGTTCTCTATCCTTGCAGGCGAGGTTTTTTTTCCCTTTCTTTTTTCAAGTGGAGAGAGAAAGCAAACCGCATCTATAAATTGTTATAAATTCTTTACAGACAATTCGCAACAACCTATACACAAAGTAACATTGCTGACAAGCTTGCTGCAGTAACAACATTTATCTCTTAAATAACACGGGAAGGTTACTGCTGCGATTTACAGATACCGTAAGACATAGTAATAGGAGTCTTCCCTACAGTCTACAACCAACAGAGCACCAGGTTTTCTTTGTATATCCATTGAGGAAACGCTATTGCTAAGCCTTTAAAATTACACCGAAAGAGAGAAGAATTCCTTCGTTTCCCATAAGGTGGAAGATTACTCTGCGCCCCTTCCTCATTAAATAAGACGGCATCATTCCAGTTCTGGATACTTTTTATGCTGTTTAATTTCAAAACTTCATAATTTAAAACATCAACAAACAAATATCTAAAAAGAAACAATTACTGAGAGGCTTCTACAGATATATGAATAGTAAACTAACATGATCACGGATACCTACAGGTTGCCAAGGCTAGGAAAACACCTTAGAAAAAAGGTTTGATAACTTTCAATTTCCATCCTTTTGGAACACTACATTATACACTTCCACTTAATAGAATAATATGACTATCGTTAATGTCTTATTCGAATCACATTAGAAAAAAAGAGAAAAGGGTCTAGAAACTAAATCTAGATCAGCCACTATCAGCACCCGATCAACTGATTTATTACGGAAGAATGGCTATGTAAATAAAGGAAAGGGAAGACTTTTTTTTCAATTTAATCCCGCCGTTATGGGAGGAATATTAAAGAAGAAAGTCTTAAATGATAAGGAAAAATTATGTCTGGTATCTCATCTTTGTCATGGAGTTGGTTTTTAAAGGTTTTAAAGGTTTCTTTTGAGCTGCACCGGCAAGGGACAGAGTAACATCCTTGAAACCAACCATGTATACACATGACCAAAGCCCAATTGCCCCCCCCCCCCCCCCTACTGTCAAGCTAGGACCAGGGATGGCAAGGCAACGGCTGATGATGAATCAGCATGTAAATCTATTGGCTCCCAAACCCGTCAATTAGCTCACCAGGACGGTAAGGTTGCTGATGTTATTGGAAATTATCGGGAATGGGCGGGGCTCTAACAAAGGAGGTTTAATAACCTCCTTGGCTCAAACTCCGGACTCGTAGATTTAAGAGCTGGACATTTCTAAGAAATACTTGACGTCCAACAGTAGTGCAGGAATATGTTACTTTCTCTGATATGTTTGACTATGGATAACTCCTAAATTGCTGTGGTGAAACTGTAAATTAATCCAATGGCAGTATTTGAAAAATTTATATTCGTCATTGTAAGATCAAAATATTGCATCATTCATAGTTTGAAGGAATAATTAAACAATTACTGCTTCTTTACCTTTCCAGTTAAAACACAATTAAATAATGAATCCAAGTTCGTTTTTTTTTTTTTTTTTTTGTGCGGAATCCTCAGAATTCCATGATTCTTGAAAGCTTGATATATATGACAATCTTGAATAATTTCTTTCATGAGGTATCTAAGCTTTAATTGGGAAACTTCAAGAATTTCAACGCTAAACAGACAAAACAAACTGGTGGAATGAAAATAAACAAATGAATTATTTACTGAACGAGAACAAGCATCGTTTTATTTCATTTTTTCCGAAGGATTCTTATCTCTGTTTACCTGTTTTTGCAATACTTAAAAGAACGAAGGAAAAATAAGGACCTTGAAATTAATGGTAAGGGGAATTATGATGATACCCCATTCGCATCTTTCCCCTTAAATATAAAAGATCTTGCTTTACAAAATTATATATACTATATATATATATATATATATATATATATATATATATATATATATATATATATTATATTTATATAATATAATATAATATATATATATATATATATATATATATATATATATATATATATATATATTTCATAAACGATAAATGCTATTTAAATATTATGATTCAACACCAACACAACTAGAATTTGATATTCTGTTATTTTCCTAAGCAGAACGAAAGAATAAAACCAAATTTCAAATTTATAAATGCTCCATAGATATTCTGCGTGTAGCCAAAAAATAGGGATTCAATCATTCCTGTTAATTAAATATCAACTCAAAGGCAAAGGGATTAAAGTTATTACAGCATTTGTGTGAAAACAGTTTTTTTTTTTTAAATACGCAAAATGAACTGCAAAATAGACTTTAATCGGAAGCGACTCTAAAAATAAAATAAAATAAGGCGAACGGAAATAGTTTTCAGTCCTTTTAATATCTTTTATTTCCTCTGGATTACAAAAACTACTTATATGACATAATATTCTTTATACATCTCTGGATAATCAAAGAACTGTGGATTTCTATGCGAAAAGAAAGAAAGAGACATGAAACTTACATTGCTTCATAGACATTTATTGTGTTTCCTCAACGTTAGTTGTTGATTCATCAGCAATAGAGGTTTTGATTATGCTAACAGTCTTTGAGGGAAAGACCAAGAGAAAGTTTTTAAGAGAGATAACCACTCTTCACTGAAAAAAAAAATAATGAAAAACCAATAGGCCCGAATATCTTTCAGCCAAAATATACCATACGTTAATGAACACAGGTTACCTAAGTTTAAAATAATTAAGCTAATAACTCAAAATTAAAACATTTAATACAAATCAGATTCTTAAGCTAGAGTGATGTAGTGATAAAAAAGAGGGTAACTTTCATTTATCATCGGGCATTTCGAGGAATTACGTAGTAGCGATTGCGGGTGGGATTATCGACAGGCATTTTTATTGAAATCTTTTTATTTATATATTCAGTTTCCATCCTCTCGTTACTAAGCCGATATTCATGACAGACGAAATACTGATAGTCTTTAATTTTAAAAAAGCTAGTCTTTGCAGATGTTTATTTGTTTCAAATATTTCACTTCCCATACCGCCAGTTGTACTGCAATCAGGAAAGAGAAAATAGCTGAACTATCTGATAAACTATTGCCGTTGGTTGGGTTTGATCAAACGCATTAACGGAACTGAAAACAAATATAAAAGAGACATTGGTTCAATAATTTAGCACTTTTATTTTAACCATAAAACGATCATAATTCAACACATACACATTCATAAAAAAGCTAAATAAACTTCATATAACTTCCCAACACCAGGTTTCCACATAAAGGTAAAAAAGGACTTGCAGATTACCAAGGTTCATTAAAGAAATTTTCCTTCGCCTGTAAGAAGGAAATTCCATTACTCCTCACCCGAGAAAAAAAAATCATAGGAAATCTAACGAGATGTAAAGAGATTAAACTTTTTGGATTTGGCAGAATTCCCGCTGGGCAAACACCCAAACCTAAACTGAATTTCCTCTTGAGGTGACGCCACAGAATGAGCAATCGGGCTCAGTGATGCGGAAACTTTTGATAAAGGCAGAAAAGAAAAGAAAAAACTAAAATTCTCGCGATTTCTCTCATTATGATTTTACCCTTCGCAAGTTTTAACCAACAGTTCTTTTCAAAAACATTAATTTCTCGGAAAAATTATACCAAATATATATCGTCCCTATGCAGTTTTACCTGTGTTGTTGAATTATTCCTACCTCGTTATATCCACTTAACACACGAATACATACATACACACACATATACATATATATATATATAATATATGTATATATGTATATATATATATATATATATATATATATATATATATATACAAACACACACAAACATAAAAATAATCAATTTTCCGTTTATTTACGATAATCAAAATAAAGAGAAAGTGAGGTGGTCCCTTCGAAAGCTCGATAAACTTAATTTTTATAAAACTGTAGGTTATTTTATTCATATATACACACACACATATATATATATATATATATATATATATATATATATATATATATATATACACACAGTTGAATGATAATATTTCGAAGGTTTTTTAATGTAATTTAATCAAATTTCATCACTTTCAGTTCAAAGCCGATTATGTTGAAATATTTTGCTTATAGCAGTAAAGTGACATAACTCTCAACCAACAAACAACTAATAGCAACATGCAATCACAAATTGTTGTTGTTACTTGAATAAATGACCCGAAGGGTAATTATAAAGTAAAACAAAGACACAAGTTCCATGTAAAGTACGTCTTGTCCTTCTGAGTAACAGCAGAACTATTAATCTCACAAACGCCGAAGAAAAAGGAGGCAGACGTGTACTGATCCCTCACTATAATAATACAAGGTCGATGACATGGGCAACCGGGCTTTCGTATTCAGCTTAAGTATTACAGTAGAGGAAAACAGCGAAGGGAAAAGTAGGACCAAACTTTAAATTAAGAGACAAACCCACTTCTCACATAATGAGGTAAGAAATTCAGTGGACGTCTTACAGAAATTGTGGGAAAAAGTAAGACTGAAGACCACAACAACCAACACATGTTGTATGTTGGGTCAAGAGGTTGAAAAAGACTTGGAAATAAGGCGAAAAGGGAATAGGGCCAGCATGCAAGAAAAACAGTAGATATGACAAAGAATTGTAAGAAAGCCCAGTCAATCATGGAAATAATTTGGAATAGATTAACACAGAAAGAATACATGAAAAAGGAGACAGATTCTCGTTGAACCCCTTAAAGGTAAGAACAAATGTGTTGACCATGATGCTGATGCTGGCCAAATGACCTTTTAGGTGTGAAATTAGCAAGTAAGAAAAGAAATTCCTGAAATTATATGATTTTAAAGTTTGTAAAAATATAATACAGTAATATAAATGTAGGCATTTGATTTTAAAAGCCATCAAGATGTCCATATTCATCTAAACATCTCATTTGAAATCTCTCTAGTTTAATGAAATAAAGTCACTGAAAAAGAAAACAACAAGAACATATTACCTTGATGATAGAAGGGAAAGGAATGTTAAAATTCATCATGTAAGCGTTAATAAACAGTAATGACTGTAGAACCACAGCTTCTCCAACCCACACACTCCCTTTCATCCCTGGGTACTAAAATAAGGTTGCCAATGTCTTTACTTAAAAGCGAAAAATACTGACAATAAATAGATTTGCCGATTTTTATCTGGGGCAAGAGCTTCGATGTCAAATTAAGGTGACATTCTTATTTCTTAAATAACAACTAGATTGGAAAATCAAGATAAGCATAGTATAAGTATATATGCCAATGTTTATGAGGGAGTGATAAAAAAAACCGAATTATATTAACAAGCCGCGTTGTCTAGTCCCGTCTCTCTCTCTCTCTCTCTCTCTCTCTCTCTCTCTCTCTCTCTCTCTCTCTCTCTCTCTCTCTCTCTCTC
>NC_090727.1:9629595-9639595 GCF_036898095.1 Palaemon carinicauda | reverse complement strand
ATGATGCTACTCTCTTTGCATCAATTCCATCCCCTGAATGTAGATCTAGGGTTGGTGAATCCCTTAATAGAGATTTAGCTAGAATTAGTGCATGGTGCAAATTATGGGGTATGAAGTTGAATCCTAACAAAACTCAAAGTATGATTGTAAGTAGGTCAAGGACGGTGGCTCCTCAACATCCGGATCTCAGTATTGATAATGTTTCTTTAAATATGTATGATTCTTTCAAAATTTTAGGTGTGATTCTCGACAGTAAATTTACTTTTGAGAAACATATAAGGTCTGTGTCTTCTTCAATTGCACAAAAAATAGGCTTATTGAGAAAGTCTTTCAAGATTTTCGGTGATCAATCTATTCTGAAGAAGTGTTTTAATTCTTTCATTCTACCTTGTTTTGAGTATTGTTCTCCTGTCTGGTCTTCAGCTGCTGATTCTCATCTTAATTTGTTGGACAGAAACTTACGGTCGATTAAATTTCTTATTCCTGATCTAGATATTAATCTCTGGCACCGTCGTTCAATTAGTTCATTATGCATGTTGCATAAGATTTTTCATAACTCTGACCATCCTTTACATTCAGATCTCCCTGGACAATTCTATCCTGTTCGTAATACTAGGCAGGCAGTTAATTCTAATAGCCAGGCCTTCTTCATCACGAGACTCAATACTACGCAGTATTCTAGAAGTTTTATTCCAGCTGTTACCAAGTTGTGGAATGATCTTCCTAATCGGGTGGTTGAATCAGTAGAACTTCAAAAGTTCAAAGTTGGAGCAAATGCTTTTTTGTTGACCAAGCGGACATGAGTCTTTTTATAGTTTATTTATGACTTGTTTGTTTTTTTATGTTGTTAATAGTTTATATGTGACACGTCTGTTTTGACGTTATTACTTTTTTTAGAATGATTTATTGTTAATTTGTTCTCTTCATTTATTTATTTCCTTATTTCCTTTCCTCACTGGGCTATTTTTCCCTGTTGGAGCCCCTGGGCTTATAGCATCTTGCTTTTTCCAACTAGGGTTGTAGCTTGGATAGTAATAATAATAATAATAATATATTATATAAACACACACCTACACACACACACACATATATATATATATACATATATATATATACATATATATATATACATATATATATAATATATATATATATAAATATATAAATATAATATATATATAAATATAATATATATATATATATATACATATATATATATATATAAATATAAATATATATATATATATATATATATATATATATATATATATATATATATATATATATATACATATACGTATAGATATACACTGTATATACTGTATATATATATATATATATATATATATATATATATATATATATATATATATATATATATATATATTAAGGAGCGTTTAATGAGATTAAAGAAGCGCCGACAGCATATCCTCCCCGAATTACTGGTCTTGCTTCCGGACATAATAAAAACCCAACTCTGAAGGTTTAGGACCGATTTACATTATCTAATTAGGACAGAAATATGACATATCGAACCCAAATACTGGAAAAAGCTACATAAATAATGCCAATGCTTGGTAGCTTATTTCATAAGTGACATCAAAATCATGAATTTCTTGAGACTCCTAAAAAGTTAAAAGTGTATCTTGAACGAGAAACCTCCATACAAGGTCTCTGGGTTTCATTTCTCCCATGATTATATAACAATGAAATTTCTAGTCAACCTATTCTCACCCCGTCTATCTGTATGCCTGTTCGTCTATTAGGCCGTCTGTCTACTTAGGGTCAACAGCCACAGTAATATGATTTTATTTCAAATTAAATTTCTCTAGGCGTTACCTCTTTTATAAAATGCATTATACCATACACTTCGTAATTCTTGTACACTTCCTGTAACACATATTTCTTATTCTTTCTTACCATTACAAGTAACATATATCTAAATTGGGTATCGATTTGGGAATATGTGATAAACACTCCAGCGCTTGGGCCTGTGAGACCATTCAGCGTCCAAGCGCAGCTAAGGAAACTCTGTAATTACTCAATGAAGTAAAAGAGATTGGACAGCCAAATAAAAGAATGGAAAATGGAATGGCATTAAAGTAGAAGGATACAAATCAAGTACAGTTAAGGGCCAAAGCAACGCTGCAAAACCACCTTAGTAGTGCCTACAGTGCATCGCGTGAGATACCTAATGTCACGATCCCCTACGAAGGTATGTTGTATCAGGCTTTCGTGAAAATATTGTAATCAGAGGACTGATCTATCAATTTTAACAGACTAACGAGCCCCATATGCTACAAACTGTTTAAGAACACACTGAACTCTCCTAATCAAGTGACCATATAGTACTGTTTGATGACCCAGGCAGCCTGACGCTATATTTATGAACGGTTTGTTGTATCTTAAAACACCTAAATACACCTGCATTAACGCTCCCTACATACACAATCAGTGGAAGTAGATAATCTGGTTGAGACTCGTATATCTTGAATTCTGCATTCAAGATAAGTAGGTTACGAACATATCGTTCCTCAATGAACCTGGTCTTGTGGTCTCGTGTTCGGAGTCAAGATGCCCACCGTTATAATAAGCTGAAGCACCTTATAAAGAGTGATTTACTGGCCAAATGTGGACGAAAATCGCTATTTCAATTTACTCAAGGGTATGCCAGGATCAAGAGTAGTGTTTTTCTCTGGATCCTGGGGTATGCAGTCTATTTACTGAAAGTAACTTCCAGTGACGAATGAATACAACACGAGAAAGGTGCTTAGTTAACTACTCCGTTAAACTGAGAATGAATATGAAATGTCAACCTCATTGAATTGATCCAATTAAAATATATATATATATATATATATATATATATATATATATATATATAGAATCATCAAATAAACCCATAATAATTCTTAAAAATTAAAACGACCATATGTTAACTTGCCCTTACCTTCCGTAGTTATCTTCATGTCCACAACTAAAATTGGTTGCACACTTACCTGTAAAGAAAATAAATCTTAAGATATATCACCAAAAGTATTCTATTAACAACAAATTAGTAAAATCATTTTACCGACTATTGCATTATGTAGGCCTACTGTCATAAACGGCAGAAATATGCTCTCCAGTGCAATGGCTAGATTAACAGTAGTCTACATTGTCTACTATCACAAAAAGTAACTTATTATGGATTTGGGGCAAAAGAATATTCAAAACATTAGGCCTCATATCGAAATATTTCTCAGATAATTATTGAAAAGCTTTCATTTTGAACTTTTATCTATTATTTCTCTTTTTTATTCAATTACGAAAAATTAATATTATTCAACTTCTAAATATCACCAAAATCCGCACACTGGCAAAAAAAAAACTCTAGAACAAATAATTATAATATTAATAAATGAGTGAATTAAAGAATGTTTTTTATTTGACGTTTTTCAAAGTATTTTGTTACGTACAATAAGGCTCATGGCAAATGTAATATATATATATATATATATATATATATATATATATATATATATATATATATATATATATATATATATATATATATATATACACACACACATCTCCAACGCCTATTGACGCAAAGGGCCTCAGTTAGATTTCGCTAGTCGTCTCTATCTTGAGCTTTTAATTCAACACTTCTCCATTCATCATCTCCGACGTCACGTTTCATAGTCTTCAGCCATGTAGGCCTGGGTCTTCCAATCCTTCTAGTAGTTAGTGGAGCCCAGTTAAATGTTTACTGAAACAGTCTCTCTTGGGGAGATGAAATCAATGGCAGCAGGGTGAGGGATTGGGTTTAAGGCGCTAGACAAGATGTCTCTTCGGCTACTCTCGATGCCTTAGTGGAATTAGTGCCTTAGTTAGATAGGCACTGCGCATCACAAGGACCTGGCTATCCTTTGATGAATTAAGTCAATGAATCCTCTCTCTCTCTCTCTCTCTCTCTCTCTCTCTCTCTCTCTCTCTCTCTCTCTCTCTCTCTCTCTCTCTCTCTCTCTCTCTCTCTCTCTCTCTCTATATATATATATATATATATATATACATATATATATATACATATATATATATATATATATATATATATACATATATATATACATATATATATATATACATATATATATATACATATATATATATATATATACATATATATATACATATATATATATACATATATATATATATACATATATATATATAATATATATATATATATATATATATATATATATATATATATACTCAACTAATGGTAGAAAAAAATTATATCACGACCGTGTATTCAATATCTCCCAGTAGGATCAATTTCGAGAATACCAACCTAAAACATCAGTGCAACATTTTGTAATAATGTTGCGTTTGCTTTCAAACGCCAATTCGGTTTTTACAGTGACCTCAAGTCTCATTAAGTATCCTTTGGGGTCTAATTACTATCTGTAATGGGTCTTTCATCGAAGCAATAATCTATTCCCCTCGTTCCCTGTAAAGCTATTTTTTCTACGTCGAGTGTACTGGTAATTATAAACAGAAAGCAAATATATTTTGCCTATATGTGCGAAACAGAGTGTGTGTGAAATTGGCAAAACATTTTAACATTACAGATGTGTTGAAATATTCTTTCAACCTCACTGTTTTTCTATTCTTCTTTCCATATTTTCTTCCTTTTCAAAAGAAGAAAAAACACGTCTAAAGGTGCAAAATTCATCATTAATCGAATGCAAAGTTGAAAACCTACTAATTAGCTACGATAGTGAATATGGGTTGATTTCAATTCTAAGTAAAAAAAAAAACTTGAATTCGACAGGTATATGTACAGAAGAGTTGTCATTGACTTTTATCTTTCTTCGTGGCTAAATGGTACGGTCACTGTCATACAAGCATCCTCGACCAGGGTTAGATTCCCGGCTGGTCAGATGCTATTGTCTTTGAGTGGTTTCGCCTCAGACTCTGATCCCGAGGTCGATAACAGAATCTAGACATTAATGTATTAAAATACATGGCTTATTTGAAATATAAAAAAACACGCCTAAATGTGCAAAATTTATCATTAATCGAATGCCAAATTACAAACCTACCAATTAGCTACGATGGTGAAGATTCAATTCTTAATAAACAAAATCGTATATCGTATTATCTAAAGATAAACTTTCATAACCGTATAAACCAGTCTTTCTCCTGAGTCGATGCAGCATCTGTGACGTGAATATGACACCACCAGGGAGCTTTAGACATTTAGCAGAGCTCAGCTGGTCAGTTTCTGAGTTAAAGATGGAATGCGAACAGAGGGTTGGAAGCAACATATTATACTCATCATCAGAAGGTTATAGGTTTTTTTTTTTTTCATTTTCTCTTTAAACTGGATTTGTATAGAACAAAAATGAAATTAACAATTTATTTTCAGCACCACGCGTAGTATGATTCTTTTTTAATAGCCATAAAATAGCCAATGCAAAGGTCTACTGGGTGAACATCAGATACTCTATCCATTAGCAAATTTCTCTTCGCCAGTCAATAGGTTCATCTAAATATAACTTGCATAGCAAAGCTGAAATAAAATTCTAAAAATACATTCTTTCATTATCAAAGTATTTTGATAACTAACTCAAGATTTAAATAATTACAGAAGGAAGTTGATACAGATGAATCAGTGTTAATGAATATGGTAAAATAATAAACAGAAGTAAATAACATAATGTGTGGGTGTAGCCTCGCAACACAACTTTAACCCAGGAAGGCAGAAAGCCTTGGCACAGAATCTTGGGAACAGTCCAAGACCAGAAATCATTTGTTACATGATAACCGCCAATGTAAAGTAATTTACCAATTGCACCCAAGTTGGCCGAGTAGTCGTTAAAAGACCCAGGGATGTATCCTAAGCAGAACGAGACTGAAGTCATGGGATATTAAGTGTCCAATGAACCAAGACGACGCCATAATGTATCATTTCTTTTGGAGTTTAAAACCCGGTATTATTTGCACCTTCAGGTAATGATCATTTCTTCTCTTAATGCTGTTTTGTCATAATCAACGAAGTTTGATTATCTTTAGGGATTTACTACTAGACACTAATGGAAGTTTATGGTTAAAGTTAGCGTATAAAATAATCTACGGTTAACAAATATAGAATCAATTTACCGGGTATATTACATTTGAATTATTAAAGGACATTCCTACATACTGATATGAATTAGTGTGTTCTACATGCCGCTCTTTCAGCTTCCGTATATCTTTCAAGTAGACCAAACGGACATAATTTTAATTGGAGACATTTGTTTCTACTTTGACTTGCTCACTTGCCTAACTCTTGCTAGTGTTTTACTAGCTACAGATAGATCAAAGAAAATACCTAGACTATTGTAGCAGTAGCTTCACTTTGCTTTATTCTTATACACTGTATAGGAATTATGGAATTTATCCAAGAATTAGGAATTTGCTCTCCCTTGTACACAGCACAGATGATCTTGTACAGCTGATTTTTTTAGTATGTAGTCCCATGTTTAATTTCTTTTTCCTTGAATGCCAGTGCGTTATGGGCTCCTTTGACTGGCCAGACAGTACTACATTGGATCCTTCTCTCTGGTTACGGTTCACTTTCCCTTTGCCTACACATACACGGAATGATCTGGCATATTCTTTACAGATTCTCCTCTGTCTTCATACACCTGGCAACAATGAGATTACAAAAGAATTTTTCCCCCAAGGGGTTAACTACTGCAATGTAATTATTCAGTGGTTGCTTTCCACTTGGTAAGGGTAGAGACTTCAGTATGATAAGCATGTCTTCTAGGAGAAGGACACTGCAAAATCAAACCATTGTTCTCTAGTACTGGGTAGTGCCATGGTCTTCCACTGTCTTGGGTTAGAGTTTTCTTGCTTGAGGGTACACTCGGGCACACAATTCTATATACTTTCTCTTCCTCTTGTTAAAGTTTTTTATAGTTTATATATGAAATATTTAACTTAATGTTACTGTTCTTAAAATATTTAATTATTCCTTGGTTCCTTTGGACTCCTTGGACTTATAGCATCCCGCTTTTCCAACTAGGGTTGTAGCTTAGCAAGTAACAATAATAATAATAATAATAATATTTTACCGACTATCGTTAGCCTTTAATCCTATGATTCAAGAAGAATTTTCTAAAGGATCCAAAGAATTCTTTCACTTTATTTCAAAATATGTGCTATTCTATCAAGTACCTTCGTTTATACTCATCATCATTTTACCTGTTCATCTGTTTTTAATACTCGCGATGAAATGAAAATTTATAGATTAACCACGGTTGAGATACTCTATACCTTGACCGTGAGATTAACATTTAATTTATGTTATGGACACGTATCCGTAGTTTTTATTATATGTAGACGCTATGATAACTGAACATGGCATTTTACAGATTTAACTATCCTTTCCCCTACACACAAGAAGACTACAATCATAAGAACATAAATCATGGCAAATTTAGTTTAATATTTAGAATTTTATTGTTTTCCAAAAATGTATCTCATTTGAACTCATCTCATGATGCAACACTACAATAAGCAGATTACAAACAGAACGCATCTACGAGTAACAGAAAAAACATGTAATCCAGATAGTAATGCCATAAAGTTTTTGTTCCATCAATACAAAATCTTAAACATAGTAAATATATATCGATTTATATTTCCCATATAGCACAAGCTTAGAGAGAGAGAGAGAGAGAGAGAGAGAGAGAGAGAGAGAGAGAGAGAGAGGGGGGGGGGTCATGCGATGTTGACTATATGAAACAGAATTATATATAATTAACATATAATTAATTTCTTCACAAATAGATATGTTGTGGAAATCTACCCACAAGAAAAGCACCTTTAAATTGCTGTATGTCTTCCTCAAAAATTGCAAAGTCCTCTTTCTACCTTATGAACAACATATCTTCCTGTTCCAAACAGAAAATATTGACCTGGCATCATAACTAATATCCGCCCAAAACCATGAAGCTGAATAACATTATCCAACATGAATAATCTTATGTCATTGAATGAAAGAAAACGAACATCTTACTTGAGTAAATGAGTTATAGACTACATATTAAGAAACCTATTTTAAAGTAAAACAAAATAAGGCAAACTTCTTCCTTCGGGGATAATATTTCGACTTTTATTTAAGAGAAGGCAAGCTTTCATCTACATGCTCTTGGTCCTTTCTTGAGCCCAGGCTGTGTCTGTTTGGTTAGTTAGAGCGACAGCCCTTCAGGCAATATTACAAGATTGTCTAAGCACCGTCAGCATTCAGTTTTGCTTTCGGCTGTGGAGAGAAGTAAAATACACCCTACAAACTGGTGTAGTTCGAATTCATATCCATTTATTTAATGTCATCTATAACTGATACTTTATTATTTCATTAAGCTGTTTTAACTTCATCATTGACACGTTCCTCAACAAATTCCGAGATTACGATCTTGAATGTGGATTGCAGCTCTGAGCACCATCCATTCATTTTTGAAATTCTAATCCTATAAAAAACAAAATAATTTACTTTCACATCTTGCGAAAGATAAAATAGAATATAACGCAACTGGGTCAGCAATTTCTTTGGAAAATCCTAAAATATACGGATGTTAGTCACGAACCCATTTTGATTGCATTAATAATTACAGTTTCTTTTTTACAATAAAAATTTTCTGTATAAGCAGAAAAATTGGAACAAATGTCATTCAGCAAACAATTTCAAGGGTGAATTTCCAGTAAAAATACTTAAAAATACTTTAAAAAAACTCAGCCACATTATAAATCTATTTAAACCTCAAACAAACATTTTAATTATTTGTCTAAAAACAGTCAATGTTTCATTTATATTCAGGTTGTCTTCTATCCGTTAATTTCACAGAAATTCAAGGGAGAAATATGCATGGAAATTCGACCACGACCTGAACCATGTCAACAAGGTTACGTAGTTTACGAACCTGGTCAAAATTCAGTATTGGATGTATATGAGAGAGAGAGAGAGAGAGAGAGAGAGAGAGAGAGAGAGAGAGAGAGAGAGAGAGATTCCCTGGAAATGCTTTAATTTGTGTAAGAAAAAAAGACGATTACTTCGGTGTAGCTCCTATATGAAATAATCAATGACCTCATCAAGCATGGAACAACTTTTACGAAGAAACAATATTTCTCTCAGTTACCACCAACCCAAAATAGAAAAGGAATTTCATGCAAATGTAAAAATATACATCCATAGCGGCAAAGACTTCACATAAAACGTAATACTGGTTTTGAAGACAATGTTGTTAAAAACACCACTATATTCTTCACGAAAAGTTGATGCGCAAATTTACATCTACCGAGATGCAGATGTTTAGATGGGTAAGATGGAGATGCACACATATCCAAACACAAACAGTAACCGAGGTGACTCCAAATTGAAAAAAACAACGAAAAAAGTCATTGCTACATTCATATCAGAGGATGAAATTTTTGTATACAAAGTCTCGATAATATCAACAGTTTTATAATGATACACAGAAGGCTCATCTGCAGCACACCAAACACTCCTACGTTTACTAGCATACTCTCATTCAAATTGTGATGTCTCACTTTCACGCACTCGGGATATTCAATCCCCCCCCCTCCCCCCGGTTCCTCTGAATTGTAGAATCTTTTTTATTCACTATCCTACCAACCATCATATTTCACACACACACACACACACATATATATATATATATATATATATATATATATATATATATATATATATATATATATATAAAGCCATCATAAGATATTCGGGTCCAACATTTCATCTCCCCTAACCATTTTACAACTACTCAATACATGATTTCCATCATTTCAGACCTTATTACGTCACTTCTGGTATACATATATCTCACGATTCTCACCTGAGCATACTTATCCTTGTGAATTTTATTCGCACTCAACATCCAAAGTTCGTTCTAAATATTTCATATCGGAAAACACTGGAGATTGTTATTCCGGTAAGAGAGTCGCT
>NC_090727.1:9622095-9624595 GCF_036898095.1 Palaemon carinicauda | reverse complement strand
AAATTAGAACTCGGATTCTTATCCAGTTCCATTTTTTTTTTTTTTTGGGGGGGGGGGGGAATTTGTCATTTCTCTTCTCTCGTATATTATTTGGAGCGACCTATATAAAAATAAAATAAGGAATTGGTATTATCAAAGGGAAATTATAAAATAATAGAATTTCACTTGATACTCGACAAAATTATGTTGATAATGAAGGCTGTGAATGCAAATTTGAAAAGGTAATAAAAACTTGGGAATACAAAGCCTCTTATTATAAAATAATATTATTTAACTAAAATATAACAAGAGAAAAATCCTAACAAGAAAAAAATTAGTGAGCCCCAATACATATAAAACCCAAGTTATTGTCTAACTTGTTAATCATCCCCCTCACGTCCTGTAGAGAGGATGTAAAATACAATATGTTAGACATTTGGCGAGATTAATGCTCAGTTAAAGATTTCAGGCACGTTGTCCATCTTAAGTGAATTGACATACTCTTTGTGACGAGACGATTCTGCTCATCTATATGAAGTTGCGCTCGCTCGCTCGCGCTCTCTCTCTCTCTCTCTCTCTCTCTCTCTCTCTCTCTCTCTCTCTCTCTCTCTCTCTCTCCGTTTTTCGTTACCTTCTTCACTTGATAGGATCTGGAAATGACTACCGTCTTATTTTACCATTCAAAAAATGGAGGAAGAAAAAAAAGACATCTGGCAGAAAGACAAATATCAAAAGGTTTTTTTCTCTTCAACAGTTTTCAGAAGCAATTAAACTCCAGCTGGATCATAAAAGTTTCTGTCAGACGTGAACCAACAATTCCTGAAACGGAACATCCATCAGAATATTAGAGACACATCCCACAATCTCGACTATTGTTAGAAACTTGGTATAACTGGGATCTTGAAAACCTCCTTTAAGAATAACCAAGTTTTTCATAACAACAATATACGAGTTCTGAACTAGGGTATTTACGGGAGTCAGTAGACTACTTACGTTAGACTCAGCAAATTAGAAATGTATATAGATGTATCAATTGTGATTGCACTTGAAAATGCATGACTAAAGCAAGGAATTGCGCACCTGGTGTCAAGTCATCTTTCAAAGGTGCCAAGGGCATACGCACAACCTTGCCAAAAACAGAATGTCATCAGAACCAGACTGTTAATATTCTAGGTAACAAACCTTTGATATTATACACACGCACGCGCGCATGCAATATATATATATATATATATATATATATATATATATATATATATATATATATATATATATACATATATATATATATATATATATATATATATATATATATATATATATATATATATACAGAACATAGTAAAGAGTAAAACATTACCGGTATGATAATCCTGAGTAGTCTTGGAAACAGACAAAGCCAGATTGGATTCAACTAGCGCTCCTATTTTTCTTAATAGTTCTCTTGCCTCTGAATATTGTGTTCCTAATCCTTAGGCACATCCCTTCTCCCAACCAACAGATTTTCTCTCTCTCTCTCTCTCTCTCTCTCTCTCTCTCTCTCTCTCTCTCTCTCTCTCTCTCTCTCTCTCTCTCTCTAATCGTGTCCGCAATAAGTAATAATTTTACTGGATTAATATTACATATTTTTTTTTATTTTTATTGTTTATATATATATATATATATATATATATATATATATATATATATATATATATATATATATATACAGTATATATATATATGTATATATAAATATATATATATATATATATGTATATATATGTATATAAATATTATATATACATACATACATACATACATACATACATACATATATATATATATATATATATATATATCAGTACATATTCTTTCGTAAAAGTAGCCTACTATCGATAGCTGATAGCTTTAACAAACATATTTGATTACCATGATAACGAACCATTCCTTTTTTTTTTAATGAATCTTGCCAACTCTTTTTTTATTTTTTTTTTTTAATGAAATCTTGCCAATTCCTAAGTCAAAATTATTCTGAAGGATAAAAACCAATTACACGAAAGCTGTTTACCCTCACCGAATCGGAATATTTCCTTAGGTAGAAGAAGTAAGCATTACGATAAGCCTTAAAAATCAATTACAATTAGTCCAGGAGGGAGGAGAGGGTTGGTGGATAGAGGAAGTACGCTAAATTTAGATCACAAATTCAAATCACCAATTAACGCTGATATTCCAAATATAGCTAATAGCTGACTCTATACAAATGACCTTTTGTTTGACAGAATATCTTATTAGTCAATAGAGCCAAGATAATTGTTGAGGGGTGATATTTATTGTAATAGATTTATAAACACTAAATGAAAGGTATACAATGTTAAAAGAAAACCCTATTTTTAATCGGAAATTCACCGTAAAAATATACGGTTCTAATCCGTATTTTCAGATATACAGGTGACCGTAATTTTTACCCTACTTTGTTATTATCTTTTACGGGTTGGTGACCGTAATATCACTCCTTAACGGCATCTGTACCAGGATTTTT
>NC_090727.1:9607095-9612095 GCF_036898095.1 Palaemon carinicauda | reverse complement strand
GCAATGCATACACTGCCATACACGTTCTGTTGCCTGTCAAGGAAAAACTATACAAAAGAACCTGAAAACCCGTTGTAGTTAGATTCCAACTTACTTAAGGCAGTGACACATTAGCTCGACTCCAGCCACCTTTCAGCATCTTACCGCAAAATTTTAGACGAAACGGCCAAAGAGTTAACTAATTCGTTACCATAACCTTGTTTTACTGACTGGCCAAAACTGGTTATAGAAATAAATATAACTAAGATCTCCATTGGGAGTTATCAGTGTAATGGAATTCCAATTTCGATTATACTCAAACTTGGTTCAAAGCTTGGTGTCCAAATGAACATACTGTAGATGCCTGGAAACGTGTGACAACGGTTTGTAAATATCGTCGGAAGCGATAGAGAGATGCCGGAAACAAGACGAACCTTACTTTGAATGTTTTCAAGTATTTATGAAAATGAATGTATATATGCACGCAGAAGTAGTAAATAAAAAAAAAATCACGTTTTAAATCGTTTTAAATGGGTAACTTCGCTATTAGGTTGATACACACACCACACTGAGACGGGAATCATATTTTGGTAAAACATATAGATTGCATAACAAGAATAAGCCAATAACAATAGCAAAATAATGGTAAAGAATATATATCCTATCGACTAGCAGTATTAGAATAAATTCTTTTAAATTATATAGTAGGATGAATACTCGTATCATATTCTGAACTACTCATCATGTCCTTATATAACCATCTTGAACTTTTTTTTTTTTTTTTTTTTACATCGCCAATTCTAATATGCAGAACATTTGTTAACAATATAAACAAATGATTGTGTAGTTCCTTACATAAAAGAAAAAAAAATATGTTAGACCAGAAAGAGTATGAATAAGATAGCAGTGATAAACATTCATTCCTTTCAGACTTATATTCTAACTCTTTACTCCTTCGTTTTCTCAGAATGGAAAAGTCACTTTGCTATGATAAACCAAAACCAGTGAGTTTTTTCCTATCATTACCAGAAAAAAATAAATTATATATCCAAACTTCGTAGCGGATTTCGGAAATTTCTAACAACAACTGTGATGTTCAATTAAAATATAGAAAAAAAAATGCTTCATAAACACATTCAACGTCTCTGCAGTATTTCAACGATTATTTTCCTGCTTTCAGTAAGATAAAGGGGCTGTGAGTCTATCCTTAATTTGAATATCAATGACTTGTCGGGATTTTGGTCACAATGGCCAAAGGATTTGGTCACAGGGAAGGGATTATGTCATCGTGGCATCTACACCATCGATGGACGTACCCAAAACATGCAAGTGTATAGAACAATCTCTCTCTCTCTCTCTCTCTCTCTCTCTCTCTCTCTCTCTCTCTCTCTCTCTCTCTCTCTCTCTCTCTCTCTCTCTCTCTATATATATATATATATATCATATATATATCATATATATATATATATATATATATATATATATATATATATATATATATATATATATATATATATATATATATATACACACACACACACACTGAGTAAATAGCCAATGGACTTTTTTAATTATTTCAAAATATGTTTAGTTATAAAAAATAAAACCTAGCCAAATAAAAAAGGACTAGATCACCTTCAGTGAAAACAAAACCTAAAATATCATTTTTAGTCACAGTCATATTTAAACCATCCTAAGAATTCGCCGTTTCACTCCACTCCTTTTATTATAGATTTCTCCAAGATATTACTAGAATTTCACAGGAAAAGTACACTGATTTGCGTGAAAGGTTTAATATCTTCTTCCTCAAAACTAAGAAATATACAGGGAAATTCCATTTAAATGTCAAATACAAGGTTAACTTTCCTAAAGATATTTCCAGCTGACAGGAAAACTAAAAGCATCGTAAGGAAGGATCTAACCCAAGATTGCGTGCCAGAGACACCTATTATCCAAGGGGTATTGTTAAATATTTATTATTTTCCGCAAAAGGTTTAACAGACTGCATGTTCTCATTTCAGTTTCAATGGTAGTTGAATCTATATACTAATTTCGTATCTTCAGTGCTTACTTTGATTCGCATTTGGTTTTATAATAGTTAAATGAATTGATAAAGTAAATGAAAACCAAGAGCTGATATGAAATATAAAAATAAGGATTAACGTCTCGTAATATTTTGCAGAACTATAAAAAAATATTCAAATAAGACGGGTAAAATCGATAATGGATAATAAATTAATAAATGTTAGAGTAAAGTATCTTTGGAGGAATTCCCTCTTTGCAAGTACTGTCAAAAGGTTAAGGCTGCATCGATGGCATTGGTCTTTACAGTTTTATTTATTTTTCAAAGTATTTTTTTTTCTGTGACTCATCACATTTTCTATGTTCACACGTAGGCTTTACTTCTACAATTTTACAAAATGAAGAGAAATCAGGGCAGGTCCTTCGCAGGGTCGGTGATCTGGAAGTCCTTGTACTGCAAGGACCATATTCCTCAGTAAACGATATCGATATCGGTATCCTTCGATGTCAAGATGCCAGAAAACTCAAAATTAATCAATCAATCCTCGGTGTATGAATGAAACATTTGCATCCTACACTACCCCGTTCCAAGCACCTGCAATGATTTTCCTTATTTTGTCAACTTGCTGAAGTAAAGATTTTGTTTGAACACAAGAATATATCCTTTACCTGTTGATGAAAGAGGACGAACATTATTGTCTTATTGTTTACACTGAAAGAAACTTAGTTGGGAAAATAGAGGAAAACTCTCTTCAAGATCAATGCCACTGATGCACCAATAAGCTTCAATATTAATATATCTACAGTAGACATTTGCATTTCATTCAAATGAAGGTTAATCAGTTTTCTTAAAAAGGTAATATTTATAAGGGAAATTAATTCACATTGGGATCGAACCCAAGACACGTGAGATTAAAGACAAGAGCGCTACCAACTGAGCCACGAGACATTCCAGAATTTGGGATACATACATACATACATACATACATACACACACATATATATACATATATATATATATATATATATATATATATATATATATATATATATATATATATATATATATATATAGACTTTAATATCTGAAGGAAAGATTTAGAAATAAAAGTATCTAAACTGTAATTTTATTTACATGTTTTACTAGCAAATTGCTTAATTTCCATATTATACGTTGGTAAAAAAGCTAACGAGAAACATACTAAAAAGTTATACAATTGGGATAAAAATAGAAATGTTTCCCTAACGCAATAATTATCAATAAGTAGGCTAGCTTTCTAATCATTAAATTAAACTACAGACTGCATAGTAGGTGATTTTGTTTCAGGTTTAGAATAGTTAAGTCAAATAAACCAGTCTGAGATGAACACAAGCTATGCTGCAACAAAATACGTAATATAATTGAAATATACAACTGTTGAAGAATACCGATAACAGAAATGTTGATTATAATGGACAAACCGATATAATTATTCTTTGGAAATTGTGACTATTCCTAAGAAATGCAAATAATGCTGTAGACCGCCATTGCGGAATATAAATTTTCAATATTTTTATTCCTGGCTTCCAAAATATATTAAGTATATGCACAAAGTCATCGGTTTTTAAAAAGGAAAACAACTAATAAAAACACCAAGGTAGTTCAGAAAATAATACTGACTAAGGTTGGGACTGCAGCCGAAAAGAGCTGAGCGGGATCAAACGAAAGTATAAGCTGGAATGCTTGAGTAACATTGCGAAAATCGCCTCTCAAGCAACACCATCCTGTACTGTAGGTAACTTTGTATCTCCAATTCATTAGGCAGCCGATGCAAACTTCACGGAATGTTTTAATTACAAGAGACAAATGGAAAAAAAAAATGTAAATATAGAAAAGAATAAAAAACCGATGAATACATTTTTCAAAGAAAAAGCACACGATAAAACCTTACATATAATAAAAAATAACAACGGCAAAAACTTAACCGGAAAAGGCAAGATCCCTTTCGGAGTCATGCAGCACTCGGAAAATTTAAACAATGACTGGGATTTGTCCTAAAAAGTACTTTGGGAAACTTCGTAATTAGGTAATTAGCGGTGTGGAAAATCTTCCCATTCGTTGGCCAAATCCAATTCTTGGCTCTAGGGCGTATTCTAGGTACAGTTGGCTCCATTAATTCTGGTACTCTTTGTGGGAAGCTAGGCACATCAGTGTACCGGAATTAATGAAGGCAACTGCACATGCAATAGACATAGCTGTAATTAGTGTAATACTCTACTTACATTTTTTATGTATATATATATATATATATATATATATATATATATATATACACATACACATATATACACAAATTTACACACATAAATATATATATATATATATATATATATATATATATATATATATATATAAATATATATATATATATAAATGTGTGTGTGTGGCATACACACACACTATATATATATATATATATATATATATATATATATATATATTATATATATATATATATATATATATATAGACATACATATATAAATAAATAAATAATCCCAAGAATTATTATCTTCTAAATTGAAATTTTATGCCAGTTCCCCTACTTATATGCTCTTAAAAAGACAATCACTGAAAAAAACAGACTTAGATGTGAATTTGATATCGAAGAATTCAAATTACAATTTTAATCTTATCGATTAAGTCCCTTTATGTCCCCTGGTGCTGTTTATAACTTTATTTGCCCTAAATGGTGTTAAAAGTCAGAAGTAATTCCCATAAAGTTGAGTTTTTGAACATGTTACAAAATATCTAGCCAGAACTTTTAAATATTTGAAATCATGGTGCGATGCAATATGCAAAAGTAACATCGGCAACAAAAAATCTAGTATTACGGGTAAGTATCCCATCACCATGACATATCTATTATGGCCTTAATGATGATTAGACAATTGTATTGAATTGCATTTATAATATTCTTTTTCATTTTTGTTTGGTTTCACTGATGGCATTCAGTTCT
>NC_090727.1:9569595-9602095 GCF_036898095.1 Palaemon carinicauda | reverse complement strand
CCTTCAATTATATTATTTCTAATACCTGAATATTATCTATTTTGGCATAGAAAGTTAAAAAACAGTCTAATACCATTACAAAATTAGACTTTTATATAACAAAAGCATTAACAGAGAAATTATCAATTTCAAATTAAGTAAATGCTAATTACCCTGTGTTCGTAATAGATGAACATTAATGTGAAGTGATTTATGACGAACGTGAACAACCGCTAGAAAATGTGCCTTTAATCTGTCGTCCATTTATTATCTGATGGCATTCAATCTGCATTCCACAAAATGTAAGCCCCCATCTTTAACCAGACAAATCAATTAACAAATACACGCTGTAATCATCACATTCACGCCTCCCCTGTTTTTTTAACAACAAAAATGGAATAGCGATTGTACTAGACCGTGTTGATCTCATATTTATTGTCTTTTTACGTCTTAACGTCTCTTGACTAATATTTATTTCAATAAGGACGAACTTCACTTACATATTAAATAAAAGGTTTGTTTTTTTATCTCAAATAGAAAAAAATTAATGCGTTCTTTCATCCAAAACCAGGTTTTATGCTAAAGCTTTTTCTAAAGAAAATTTCTACAACGTTTTGTCTTATTTTCCGATAAGAGAGAAAACATAAAGCTAAGTGGAGTAAATACTGTACAGAGAGAGAGAGAGAGAGAGAGAGAGAGAGAGAGAGAGAGAGAGAGAGAGAGAGAGAGAGAGAGAGAGAGAGAGAGAGTGGCATAATAGTTCTGTTTCAAAATAGTTAACAGGTTGCAAACGAATGGTATATGTCAATTTATTATTTATACAATACGAATCTACTTTCAATGTCACAATTTTATTTCCTTCTCTAATTGATATTATCATAAAGGATAATTAATCTAGAAAAAAACAGTCCCTAGTTAAAGGGAATCTATTGTTACATGCAATGGTAGAATCGTTATATTCGGGAGAACAACAACGTAAACCTAACAAAGACAATGACGGGGGCTAAAAGCCACAATAATATATATATATATATATATATATATATATATATATATATATATATATATATATATATATATATATATATATATATATATATATATATATATTGCAGCCACTCTAAAAGGATTAACTATCAGAGACTCAAGTTCATCAGCGAGGGACATAGACAGAATGGAGATTAATAACTTACGGCTTCCTTTGATCCCCCAATTTCAGTTTACAATAATAAGCTTCAAACTTTGCAAAATACGAATAAAATATTACCTAAACAAAAATTGGTTTTGTTGAATCGGTTCACCGGGGTAAATTAGGAAAAAAAATATAAATACGGAATCAAAGGCCAAGATAAAACTTTCATCACTCATTTTCAAGTTACTCTGACGTAGAAAAGAAATTGACATTAACCTTAGTTCTCTGACACGATTTAAGAAACCGTCAAATGTAAACAGCAATTTCCCAGCATAATTAAATTGAAAGAAAAGGAGCAATGTTCTCCAGTCAAATCTGAAGTCGTTCATTGTCACACAAGATGATCATCTGAAATTTATCTTTAAAATTGCATATCTTTACTGGAAACTCTTTTATTTCCTATCAATGAGAAATATAGGAAAAACACAAACATTAACGGAAGATAAATAAGGTTCTTTCCCTTTGGTACCTGTACAACTGAGGATGAAGTCAGTCAAGAAAAATATAAGAATAAATTTTAGAAAATGTAAGCTACTGTATGTCCGCCATTACCCTGGTGCTTCCCAATTTGCCTTTGACGCTGCTCAGCCTTTTCATCTCTAACGAAAGGTGGGTGAACATGAATTCTTCCACTCAGGCGGAGAATTTCCAAAATGGTTTTTTAACATGAATTATTTTATGCTGATGTTTCGGCAAAGATACACTATATATTTCAGTCGGCTCTCACTCCACTATATATTCAAATACAAGAGAAAAAAACACATCATATGCATGCAGATATACAGTACATTATATATATATATATATATATATATATATATATATATATATATATATATGTATATATATACAACTCAAAGAGCTATGGAAAGAATAATGCTGTGAGAGACATTAAGTGAGAAAAAGAGCAACATGGATCAGAGAGAGAACTAAAACGCGAGGATATTCTAACAACACGTAAGAAAAAGAATTAGACGTGGCAGGATATGTGATGAGAATGACAGATAAATGATGGACATAACAATAACAGAATGGATTCCTAGAGATTAAAAACGAAGCAGGAGAAGGAAGAGAAGCGATGGAATAAGGAGCTAAAAAATGTGCGGTATGGAAAGACCATAAATAGACCTGTGGGAGGACAATTCTGAAGCCTTATCCTACAGAGGACTTGCAACGGGTCATGATGATGATGATGATGATGATACACACACACACACATACACACACACACATATATATATATATATATATATATATATATATGTATATATATATATATATGTATATATATATATATATATGTATATATATATATAGTGTGTATGTGATGAAGTTAAACATGAAAGGGTTGTGGTGCACTATTTGAAAGGAAATCCCCCCTCCCCCCAAATACGACAGAAAGATTCTTCCTCTGAGAGCAAGTTTTCCCATTTGGTTGGGAAGTAGGGCGCTAAATGGAACGGACATAGCAGAAAAAAAATTATAAAATAAGTCTTAGGGTTCTGACTCTAGGTGGATGTTGTCCAGGAAAAAAAAATGTTAGACAGTTGAGTTGCTTCAAAAGAAGATACAGTAAATGTTTGGGCAAATGTGTGAGCAGGAAAGTGATCGAAAAATTATGACAATTAGGTATAAGTTACCTGAAAAGTGTTGAGCTAGAGATGGAACTGACGTTTGTACAGCAAGAAATACTACACATACAACTATATATATATATATATATATATATATATATATATATATATATATATATATATATATATATATACACACACAGTATACATACATACATATATATATATATATACATATATATATATATATATATATATATATACACACAGTATACATATATATATATATATATATATATATATATATACACACAGTATACATATGTATATATATATATATATATATATATATATATATATATATATATATATATATATACACGCACACACACACTGTAATCAATAATATTAAAACAATCGTGGCATCAGCTATTTCAAGGCAACACCTTTCAATTACTTGTACATTTTCTTGTCATCAGGAATAGAGTTTTGAAGGAAAGGACTAAATTTGTTACAGCGTTGACCCCCATACACACACACACACACACACACACACACACACACACACACACACATATATATATATATATATATATATATATATATATATATTTATATATATATATATATATATTTATATATATATATATATAATATATATATATATATATATATATATATATATATATATATATATATATATATATATATATATATATTTATCTATACAGTATATCTAGACGCAAAGTGTCTTAGTTAGATTTCGCTAGTCGTCTCTATATTAAGCTTTTAAATCAATACTTCTCCATTCATCATCATTTACTTCAAACTTCATAATCTTCAGCCATGTAAGCCTGGGTCTTGCAACTCTTCTAGTGCCTTGTGGAGCTAAATTAAACGTTTGGTGAACCAATCTCCCTTGGGGAGTGCGAAGAGCATGCCCAAACCATTTCCATCTACCCTAAACCATGATCTCATCCACATATGGCACTCAAGTAATCTATAGTTGCATTTTAATCATGTCCTGCATTTCAACTCCCAAAATTCTTCTGTGGACTGTTCTCAAACTTACTAAATCAGTTGGAGATTGTTTCATTGTCATACCACGACTTATTTCTATACAATAACACAGATCTCATTAAACTGATATACTGTATAGCCTGATTTTCATATGTAATTTCAGGTGATTTGATTTTTAAATTTACTTAGCCTCCATTGTCTGGTTTGCTTTTTTCAAACTTTCACTGAACTCCAATTGTAATGACCTTATATTGGAGATCATAGTTGCTAAATATTTGTAAGATTTTACTTCAATCCTTTCTCCTTCCAATGATATTTCATCTTCCAATGCCTATTCCGTTCTCATCAGCTTTGTCTTTCTTCTGTTTATCTTGAGCACAGCCTCGTGTGATATTTCATGCATTCTTGTAAGCAAGCATTGCAAATCCTTTTGTGTTCTGTTAATAAGGCCAGCATCATCAGCACATGATAGGTCAGCCAATTTTCTATTACCAATCCAGTCAAATCCTTCTCCAGCATCTCCAGCTGCTCTACTCATTACAAAATCCATGATGAGAATAAACAACATAGGCGACAACACATTCCCTTTTAGTACTCGACTGTACACTGGAAATTCATTTGATAGGACTCCACTAATATTAACTTTGCACTTGCTATGCACATGAACAGATTTAATCAAATTTACATATTTAAGAGGAATTCCTTAATAACGCATGACTCGCCACAAAATTGGCAGGTGCACACTATCAAAGGTTTTTTCATAGTCTACAAATGCCATCAAAAGTGGATTTCTATATTCAAAGCATTGCTGTACATGTCTCAAAATGCAAATTTGGTCAGCACAGTTTCAACCTATTCTAAATCCTGCTTGTTCATCTCTCAGCTTTTCATCAATCTTTCTCTCTAGTCTCTTTAGAATAAGGATGCTATATTTTCATGACAACTGATATAAGTGTGATGCCTCTGTAATCATTGCAATCAGTCAGGTCTCCTTTTTTGTCATTGCCATTTTCACCAACACTCCTAACTCCCATTCATCAGGTTTTGCCTCTTCATGCCACATGCTACAAAATAATCTTGCAAGTATTCTGGGAGTCACTTCATTTTTAGCCACTATAATTTCAGTAGTTATTCCATCGTGACCAGAGGCTTTCCATCTCTTGAGTTTTTCAATGATAGCTTCGACTTTAAATACACCGAATTCATTTATGGCCACATCAAGGTCTTCATCAGCTTCGAGTATTTCAATCAAATTATTCCCTTCGTATCTCCTATTCATGACCTAACTAAACTGTTCCATCCAACATAACCATTAAAAAAGAGAAAAAGAGGACTCAGAGAAATGTAAGAAGCTTTAGAGGTGTAGATATTGGTAGTGATCACCAGCTCCTCTTTGCCACACTGAAATTAAAACTGAAAGCACAGAGCAGAAATGTAGATAGAATACCTAAGTTTGATGCAAAAACGCTTCTGGAAGATGAGTGCAGAACAGCATTTGCAATTGAATGTAGGAATCGATTTGCAGTATTAGACTTCGAGAGACGAAGAGCAGACAATTAATGAAGAATGGTGTGAAATTAAGAACATATATCAGTCAATTGGTTGTGAAGTTTTGTAACATGCAGTTACTAGGAGAAAACCATGGATATCAAATGATACTTGGGATACTATAAAAAGGTGGCAAAGACAGAAATTGATTGTTGAGCGTTTTCTAGGAAGTAATGAAATTTACATGCTAAATATTCCAGTATCGATAGTGAGGTTAAAAGTAAAGCCAGGAATGACTGGAGAGAATATTTAGACAGGGAAGCAGAAGAGACTGACAAAGATATGAATTCAGGGGGTGGCTATGGTGTAAGAATCGCTCATAGAATTATTAATGAAATGTCTATGGGAACAAAGAGAAATGGATCTGTTATAACCGAGGATATATATATATATATATATATATATATATATATATATATATATATATATATATATATATATATATATATATATATTGTATATGTGTGTGTGTGACTGTGCACACAATAGTGGAAGGCCAATCCAATAATGTGTAAGGTCATTATGTATGGCGCAGGCCTTTACCATGGTAGAGCTAAGAAAACAGCCGTTAAAGTAAAGTAATGTTGTGGGGTCAATAATCGTGTCATTTACCAAATGTAGTTATGACGTCGAATAAATTGTTATGACGTCGAACAGCTTCTAATCAATCAATCACAACACAAGGAGATTATAGTTTTGTAAGCCGTTAAATAAATCGTTAGTTGATAATAAAGTTCCCCTATCCAACGCCCAAATAATACTTGAATTGTCAGCTATAAGGGAGTTGTAAATCTTTCTCATGATTGATATCAAAACTAAAATTGATATGAAAACTAAAATAAAAGCCAAGAGAGCTTTTGCAATACCCTGCATGAATACGATTATTCTATATTGGTGAACTAGAGGTAAAAAATCCTATGAAATCTAACAAACATATATATTGGAAAAAAAGTTATTTATTACTTCGTTTATTCTCAAGTCATAGAAAGAACGACGAAAGTCAATTAATAATACTCAATATAAAGCCTTCCCACAACCCTTAATATCAGCAGTCGAGTGCCAAACTGCTGCTTGTAACCATTACCTCCACTTACGATCAAGTCAGGATACCACCTCCTATTTCTGCCAATATTTCTCTCCAATACATCAATCATACCATTTTCTCTATTTTCTTGTTCAGCTTCCCTCCACTTTTATCTAATTCTTCATAACTCGAAGAAAATAGAGATCCATTTAACCTATAGTATGAATTTTGTTACCAATCCTTCAAAGTTACCTCTCGTTGTTTATCAGTACTGTATGTCCGTATATTACTCCATTTGTTCTAACATCTAAACAATTTCAGTTTTCCCGTGGTACACTTTCCCTTTTGTGTGCACAATACCGAGAGGGGCATTTCTCATCACTAATTGGTCATCTGTATCTACATGGAACTCTTCACTTCAGAGACTGACTACTGAACACCAAATTCTTTCCTCCAGTGATGGTTTTTTGTATAAGGTTGACCTTTCTTTCATCACCATATCCATTCACTACAAACACACCATTGACACAATTGACCTCAATGACATTAATATTTAAAACAGTAAAATAATAAAAGGGAAAATATCACAGTACGTGCGTATACTCCTTAATTAATAAATATTTAATGGGTCAATATATATATATAAAAAATACAAGAATATTAACAGAAACTTTGACGTATCATTCATTCTCTCTCTCTCTCTCTCTCTCTCTCTCTCTCTCTCTCTCTCTCTCTCTCTCTCTCTCTCTCTCTCTGCGAAAATGACCTATTTCATTCAAAAACATTGGTCTCGTGCATATTCGTCTTCTCCCTTGTGAAGAGGAAAATAACAATTCAATAGAGGGTTAAAGGCGAGACCCTTTACATCCGTTTGAAGCGAAGCAAATGGGGAATGGAAACGCCGTGAGAGGACAGAATAAGACAGGATAAAAGACAAGACCAGAAAGGGTGAGGTTGATAATAGAATGCCACTAATAAAAGACGCAGAGTTAAGAGGATTAAGAGGGGTAAAATATATTAGGAATCCTCGAAATGTTTTCAGTTGGAGCTTCAGCAAATATAGAATTAATACGTGAATGAATGTACTACAGACATATGTCTGCATAGCTGCTTGTTTTTATGTCTTGGGTGTCTTAGTGAATTAGTTTGCACATAAATACATTCACACATTTTGATAGCACAGGGAAATTTGAGCGGTCGTTTCTCATAAGTCTATTCTCTTGACGGTATGCCCCTTTGCCTCGCACACTGATATTCCATGCTGTAGAATTCTCCTTAAAAAATAATTACACTTCTGGATTTTCTGCGCTAATAATAATAATAATAATAATAATAATAATAATAATAATAATAATAATAATAATAATAATAATAATAATAATAATAATAATAATAATAATATCCTAAATTACTTTAGGTACTTCTCGAAATTTCTGATAATTTTAGGCCGCTACCAAACGCTTCAAGATCAAACTGTTAAATAAGGGTCTTCGTGGAGTTCAGACTAAGAGAAAGGTAAGTAAACATCAATAATAATGGCGTGAATGATTCAAAATGGAAAAGATAATTGACAAATGAAAAATCTATATCACTAACCTAATAAATATATCATTCCTTAGTCTTGGAAAACAACTATTTTCACCCCCACAAATAATATTCAAAGTTACCTCTGAATCGTTATAGTAAATTCTATTATATCATTAACCAACACGAAAGTTGTTACTAACATAAGCTTCCAGCCAACTTAGTAGTGACTCATTGTTACGTAAATGCATTCGTGAGAATAAAGAATCACAAAGTATGCAGGATTTTGGGCTTGCATTTCAGCGATTCTGCTACCAAGCAGACTAAAGAGTAAGATCGATGTCCAGAAGTATAAAATCTAAAGAAAGTAAAAGTATGTAATTAGAGGAATAAATGAAATAATAAGACCCACATATCACGGTGACCACCAGCGTCATTAATATCAAGGGAACATTATTTACACAGACACATTTTGTCTGAGCTATGAAACCTACACTTTTTTTATGTCTTATCCCATATTACTATGACATTACTTCTTAAAACTGGAGGACTGTCATTTGGTTACTTAGCTTAAGACGAACATGCAAAGGAAAACACGTACGTTTTTAAAATGCAATTAAATCACAGCTACCTAAGTGACAAAAGTGAACGATTCAATAGCATTAGACAGTGTAAAAAATACAAATTGTCAAATCCCATTTTTGACAGTTAGTGAAAATCGGCAAATCCAAGCGATGAAAATTCTGGTATATCCTCAAGGTTATTCACAATACTAATAAATCATTGCCATGAATGAAATACAGATTTTCCCACACGCCATTGATTTATGAACAAAATTTTACCCAAGAAAACCTTCATGTAAGCGATTAATAACACATCACTAATCAAATTGATAAAACCCAGTTATAATCAATCAAGTAACGCCACAATCCATAATTTCATAACTGGAATATTATTGATCTTTCCATACCAATATTCGAGAAATACAGATATATACAAGTCTTTGCCCGTCAAGAATGCTTCCCCGAGGGATATATTCTGCATGAGTGGTATCAAGCTCCGAGTGATTCCTAAGAACGGCAATTACTTCTTGATTGCGTTCACTTCTCACCCCAACATTACCACTAGATGTTTGTATCTGCCGATGTATAAAATATTTATAAACTGAGATTTGTTACTCGAAATCATAGGACGGTTGATAATAAACATAAAAGAAATTTAGGTTTTAAAATTTACAGAATGTTAATGTCTATTAGTCATGGTCTCTTAAAACATTACAAAATTACAGTATATCCCACATTAAGGTGAATTATATTCAATTACCCGACCAAATGAAGACAAAATTAATTGGGAGAGCGTCCATAGTCCCCACTCTTTCCTACAAGACTACCTAATAACACCCCATAAGAAGAGCTTATAATGAATTCAATAGAGGCTTTGTAAAGAGTATCAAGCGTGCATGGTTTAGATAAAGAAGTTTCAAATACAAGGTTTAATACTGGGAGAAAACCAGATGTTATATCAATCAGGGAGAAGAGAGACTGGTTTGGTATGAAAGTGACCTGAGACTATTTATCCTACATGTCAAAGCTTATAGAAAAAGTCATTAGTGAGCAATTATGGGCGCATATTGACGAGTTAGAGGTATTCCCGGAAAATCAATCGGCCTACAGAGCTAATCATTCTACAGAAACTACTTTGTGCTCAATAATGAATGATATGATAGGTCTTCTTGATGGGGAAAAGTGTGGAATTTTAATTATGTTAGATCTTAGTGCTGCTTTTGACACTGTTGTGCACGAGTACTTACTTGACGACTTGGAGTCTATTGGAGTGACTCAGGAAGCACTGAAATTTTTGCGAAGTTACTTAGTGAACAGGAAGACTATTGTAGAAGTTTCTGGAAACCGATCCAATGAGAGAATTCTTATGAAGGGTGTACCACAGGGTAGTGTCCTGGGCCCTATCTTGTTTAACATATATACTATCGAGCTATCACACATCTTGAAAAAACAAAAAGTGGGTTTTAAACTATATGCAGATGATACTCAGTTTTACCTCTCAATTTCAGCAACACAAGATACAGAGAAGAAAATTGATGAGATAATGACTGAAATAAAAACATGGATGCAGAGGAAAAAGCTCAAATTAAACGATGATAAAACAGAATGTATGTTCTTTGGCACAAAGGTGGCTTTGAAGAATTACCAGTTAATTCAAAGTATAAAAATTGGTGATGCTGATGTTGGGATTGTGCCTGTTGTGAAAAATTTGGGTGTACTGATAGACTGTAGTTTGTCAATGAAGGACCAAATTGTGAACACAGTGAAAGTGTGTAACTATCACCTGAGAAACATAGCATTTATTAGAAAATATTTAACAAAGGGCAGTACAAAAATTTTAGTGATGAGTCATGTAATATCAAGGCTTGATTATTGCAATTCTCTGTACTACAAATTGCCCAATACACTACTAAGAAAGCTTCAAAATGTGCAAAAACCGGGCGGCTAGACTGATAAAAGGCATTAAATTTCGGGAGAGAATAACTCCTGCACTGATCGATCTACATTGGTTACCTGTTAAGGCTAAATTTGAATTTAAAATTTGCTTGTTGACTCACAAAGCACTTATAAGTGATAAGCCTAAATATCTTCGTGATTGCCTGGTCCCCTACCCTGAAGCTACCAGCGCCGCTGTAAGAGTTAGACATGCAGATGACCCACATAGACTATTCGAAATTAGTGTGAATCATGCAATAGGAGGAAGAACGTTCAGTTATGCGGCACCGAGACTCTTTAATGACCTTTCACTCGATGTCAAGAATAGCAATAATGTGGCAGCTTTCAAGAAAAACCTGAAGACTTATCTTTTTAGAAAGTGTTATAATAGTGACCTGAAAACTATTAAGCCTGAATACAAATGCTAGCGAAATAACTGATAACGATACAGAGCAAAATATTAACTGGAAAGGAATTATTTTTTCACACACCAAGGCCCGCCTGAACAGACCTTTAGTGTTTGATGGAGGGCGAGAAATAAACCCCTAAAAGTAAGTAAGTAAAGTAAGTAACAGGACAAGAAGAGCAGCAAAGATTGGGATGAGACTTCTATTATCTATGGAATCCTTGATGGTAATCTACGAAAGGTTTGTTAGGGACAAATGGAAATAAAAGAAAGCTTAAGTTATTAAAATAAATTGTTTTTATAGTAGATTACCTAGTGTGCAATAACTAATAAGGTGAGGAATGTTGAAATACGAAGTGGAGGCAAAATATTATAGCCGACTGGATGCCTCAGCTATGTAAAGAATGGACGTCAATAACGTTGCGAAAAGAGTGCTTATGTCACAAGCGTAGGAGGCAGGGCGAGAGAGAACCCTGGAAACGATAGCAAAATGGATGTGTTAGTTACAATGGAAAGGAAGGGCTTTAATATTCAGGTAGCACAAGCGTATGTGTAAAATATGGGTTCATTGTGCAGTATGTGTAGAAGGGATTCCTAGCACTGTTGATCAACATTCGGTGTAGATGCATCAAATGACTAATAGTCTCGACCTTATACAAATGACTGATAGTGTCAACCTTATACAAATGACTAATAGTGTCAACCTTATACAAATGACTAATAGTGTCAACCTTATACAAATGACTAATAGTGTCAGCCTTATATGACACAGGGGATTCATTTACGATCAAACAGTTAACGAAGTGGTGGTGACGGATTTTTTTTTTTTCTCTGGAGATACTTTCTGTTCGGGGAAGCAGCTATATATCACACCCACAAACGCTCTTTCTAATGTGTGTGTGTATATATATATATATATATATATGTATATATATATATATATGTATATATATACATATATATATATATATATATATATGTGTGTGTGTGTGTATATATATATATATATATATATAAATTTGTGAGAGAGAGAGAGAGAGAGAGAGAGAGAGAGAGAGAGAGAGAGAGAGAGAGAATAACTCAACATTTGCGAGAACTCCGGTACAATATCACTATTTACAAAAAATTACAAAGTGTCCTTCTAACATTAATGGGAATCAAACCAAAAGTTCAAAAATTTTCAAAATGAATAAACATCACCGAAATGGAATATACATCCCAAAATTATCAGAGAAAATTTTTATTTGCTTAAAAGAAACGGGAAGATACAAACCAAAGAATATTTCATGCGAATATATATGAAATATTTACCTTAAGAAATGCATTATCAGTTCATCAAAACATAAGAAGTTTTTCTTGCAAATCAATAGTTATCGTACTTGTGACAAAAAATACAAAACATTAGTACTTAAAAAATCTAGTAAGGTGAATAATGTAATTCACTTGCGCCAAAACATCAAGGTTATAATGCAGGGGCACTAATTCACCGAAAGTTTTACGTGGCAATTCATTACAAGTTAATGGAATAAGAAATGATCTACTGATTGCGTTAGCATGTTCCACAAAGGTCCGGCACATACTGTATAACAGATTTCAATTACTTTCCAAAAATGGTATTCCGAATTTCAAAGTCGACCAGTGGACAAAACGTCCTCCAATTACGAAAAGATTATTCGACCAATCATGTCTCATTCCAGTCAGATTTACTCTCAAAACTCTTTCTAAACAGTGAACGTTCATATGAATCGGTTTTTCTTATTTGAAAATGCACACACTTCATTGCATGATATTTAATCACAAGTAATTTCATCTTGTGTTCTTTTTAGGATTCCTTGAAGTAATATCCTTTACTCTGTTTTATTAAAAAGAAAATCATGGCAAATGGGCATTGCTCTTTTTGCTAGATTGTATGTATAAGATACATACATACGTCAGTACATACATCCTATACCAATGTTCATTAACATTAATATAAAACCCTAAACTAATGCAAGACAAACAAGGACAAGCAGACAAGTAGCAGGAATGCAGTAATCAAGGCATCCAAGATGAATAAAAACCCTGGTAAAGTAAGATTTTTTTTTTTTCTATCAGGTAAAGCGGTTGGATATTTGCAGCCGTGCATTTAAAATTCTATTAAAAATCAATGGTTAAATTTTCCTTTACTTTTGTTCTCCCAAAAATCAATTATACCATCCCTAAACACAATGTCAATGGTTGAATAAATGTATATTATAAATACTATTCTTATATAATATAGTTAAACATGAAACTACAGTAATGTAGTGACCAATAATTTTCCTGCATCATTCTTGTCATTGCTTGATCAAAGTCTAAAACACAACTAAATCCAAATCCTTTGCACTAACCTAAATTAATCTGAAGGAAAAAGGAGCAATCTATCCTTCAGCTTTCGGGTTTTTAAGATTTTACTTGGACGAATGCCGATATACAAGGATCTTAGGGATGAAAGTTCCAAACGACGAAGATTTTCCGACAAACCGAGTTGATAACATCGCCCTGCTTGTCGTGCTTTTGTTTGTAGCGGAGAGATTATGTTAATCTCTTTTATTTCACTTTGAACCTAATTTTCAAGTGAGGTACCTGATCATAAGCGAGATGGCTACGATATGTTTCTTTGCTCTTACACTTGATGATTCGTATTTTTTCATCCGGTAACATAACTCATATGATTAAATAACAAAATTTATAAACATTTTAATCTGCAATGTAGTTATTGCTTTCCAAGAAATTGGTTTTTTATTTGAAAAGAGAAATTGTGACAAATGAATAAAGGCAATGAAAACATATGATTTCCTATTTTAAGAATCTGGATTTGGAATGAACATATTCGCTCATCTTATCGTTTTGCAGGCATAGCATGCCTCTTAAAATGTATTTTCAGCAAGGCCCGTGGTTATATATTTCCTTAATCATAGGAATGCAAAGTGTGAATATCTACGTATAACAAAGCAAAGCGTATGCATAATACAAAACAAGTCTACTGGTAACTCAGTATATTAGTAAGTAGAATAATGATAAAGGGGTCTTGGTATGAGCTTCGGTATGGGTTGGGACTTCTTATCTTGATTCTCCAGTTTTCGACAGCGTAATAACACAAGTTTTTTATATTTCATAAATTATTCAAATTAAGCAAAATCTATTTATTCCATTACTATGGTAAAATTAATTTTCCACTGATGATAATAAATAGATTTCTGTAAATAATTTCAGGTAATTATTAGAATACAAACCTGTATAAAAAATAAGCTATTGTAGATTAAGAAATATATGCTTTCAGTCTGATCCCTACTAACACAAACCAGCTTTTAATATTCAAAATGAGTAAATCAACAAAAGATACTATTAAAATAAATAACCAAAACTTCAATGCAAACAACGGGAAGGATTTACTTGCCTCGATGGTTTTATTGGAAATGCTTCCACGGAAAACTATTGCTATTTCAGTGATGAATGACCTTTGGGGTCTTAAAAGACGTATTCTTCTTTTAGAGTTCATGGAGGAAAGAAACTTTATTTTAAATCTTATTTTATTGGAGGAACAGACGAACACAAATGAAGGCCAAATTGTTGAAGCTTATATAGTGATGAAAATAATAAGTTGAAAAAAGTGATGTATATTGCAGTAGGTCAGATTTAATCACGAATTCCTATTTATCGCACTTTTAATCGTACCGTAATAATAAACATTTATGACATTAATAAACATACTGTTGAATCAGTATTCTTTTGAGTGACCACGAATGAATTCAACAAACTTTAGCCTACTTATGCCCTACTAATCCCCTCTACCGATAGAGGCTTAGATTCCCTTATGAGCAGCAATGTCCCAATGAGACAAGAAGAGCCACTAGAATGTAAGAAATTCATAAACAATACGGTGTGAAAAATCGTCAAGCTAACAAATGAACTTACAGTTTTTATGTAATAAAATTTCTAGATAATCGGTAAAATTTCCAGCGTTTTACGGCTATCAGTATCATCGTGGACAGTTTTACCCTTCTCACTTCACCAAGCAAAAGAAATAAATGATACTATCACTACCGGAACATTTAGCTGCCTTGAAGGATTGAAGGTTATAAAACAAAAAGAAAGTGGAGGTAGGAAGAGAGCCATTATAGCCTCACGGTATACTGGAAGAACAGTAGCAACGTCCAATTTGAGGATTACTAATTTCCAGAGTAAATGTGGAAAAGGTGACCGGATAAGGAGAGATTCATTGAGCAAGAGGAGATAAATTTAAATGCGAGAGAATAAAGAATCCTCTTTATAGGGAAAATAACACAGAAGATGAAAGAGCGTGGTCTCTGATAAGACGAACTACCACCGTTCCACCCAAAGCCAATCAAGGATGAAGAACCAAGAGGATCCCAAATTAGTGTCCAGTATATAAGCAGTATTTTAGAGGGATGTATAAAGCCATTATGGAAGGTTTAGTGGGTTGACGGCAACAAGCAGAGTCTGGAGAATAAATGATAATTATATGGGTGGTCAATTTATCGAGAAGGAGAACAGAACATAAGGTAACGGTTGTTGTAAAGTTGTAAATTTCCATCTCAAATCAGGCTCGAATACACTCTCTTGAATGGAAGGCAAGGAGGTTATCAGTTGAGCCACAAAAATGAGAAGATATAATAGAACCCGAGTAGGCTTCTTATTGTGTACCAAAGGAGTTGCCCAGTTAAGTTACCGCCCTTCTCCAAACCAGATGTTCTTGTATGTAAGTTTACGATTTTTAAGTACTTGATAAAACTGTTAATCTATCAAATAATCATTTTCCCGCACAGCTTTATATTCTTCTCGACATCCCCCACTTGGTCTTAACAATGTAATTGTATACACTCATTAAAGCGTCACACATACATTCTCTTTTAAAACAACTACCCTCCACTTCATTTCAATTGTCTTCAACCTCACCAAAACTTACTTACTACCACTGAATAGTCTGATTAAGGAGTTTCAAACGTTTTCTAACCTTCCACGCCTCGTTCCTCCTTCCTAAATAGCCAATCTCTTCCAAAAGTATGTAAATCATTACGGGCTATTACCAGGTATAGGAGCCAATTCTGGCACAAGGGCAACTGCATCTAATAACAGACTTTGATCTGAATAAATTCAAAGTCTAAGAAGATAGAGACATTTTCAACTGCATCGCTGCCTCCACGAATACACATTCACTTATAAAACTCTCCAGTTCAGAAAAACATACGGAACAGGTCTCTTTTCTATCGTGTCTTCAATATACCTCGATTTGAGCGGTAGCGCATATGGGTCAAGAGATGTCCTATCCAATAGTTAATATAGCGCGGATTTTTAAACCTATAAGAAAATGACTATTCTGCAAAGAGTAGACAACCGAGACCCGGTTGGTTTCGTAAAAATAAAAGGTGTAGAACTATCGGAGTTTTTGAATCCTGATATTTTTTTGTTAATAAGCCTTTGTTGTTTGCCAGGATATAAAAAAGAAAAAGAAAAGTAGAAATATAAGATAATGGAGCAAAATTTGTTGTAGTAAATACTTTTAATCAATACTTGTGAGACAACAAAGGATTCTGGAATAAAAAATAATAATAATAATAATAATAATAATAATAAATAAATAAATAATGAATAATGAATAATAAATAATAAATAATAAATAATAATATCCCTATAAATAGATGTTAAATGAATAAAATGGTATACCGCAACTTGTTCTGTGAAATAATTAAAAAACCGAACACATGTTTTAGACAAGACTCTCTCAGGAGTAATAAAAATTAAGACTGATGCACGTAAAACTGGACAGAAATTAACAGGAAGTTGCTACGACATGGCACAGAAAAATAGAGAAGCAAATACAAGAACACTAAAATTAGTAATGATTAAATCTCACTATAAATATCAGTATTTCTATTAGGTCTATCCATCTATTATCATCACGTAAAAACAGAATACTACGCTGAAAACTAAGAATATAAATCATGGCGGGGGGAACAGAACCAAATTGAACATTGAAATGTAAAACATTTACAGTACAAAATACAAAATAGCAACTTAGAAAATAATCCACACTATGAAACACCTACTTTGTAAACAAACGTTTGAGAGCAAGAATTGACAACACTAATTTTCCATTGCAATCACTCTCAAATGTACTTCACTTACTATATGAAAAAGTGCTATTCATATCTTGATCAGAATTCTTAAGATCTGCCAAAATTTAAAGTTCATCTCCATCTTATCTCCACAGTCTTCCCTTCAACGCACTTGACCTTTTCTATTGATTTTCTGGTTGATTACTACAACGATTCTTGCGGAGATTATCATTCGTGCCTTTCATTTTTCTTTTTTTTTCTTTTTCTGTCTGCACATTGAAGGTAAAATGGATGAGGTATTGGCACGAGGGGGCAAGCGATTTGTAACACTGACAGGAGATTGATTGATATTCAACAACTGTGATTACGTCACCAGACATTCAAGTCATCGGATAAGGAATAATAAAATGGAAATCGGGTTCATGAGGAACAGTGATGTAATGTACATGGGAAATGGTGTGAGGGATAAGGAAGAGATAGAAAGTTCTCTTTTTTCATCCTATAAAGAACATCTATAATTAATAAACGAAAATAATACATATGACCACTGGACCTAAGAACCTAACTCTTAAGATAACAAAACATATCTACCCCATTACCATTTAATTTATGACGCAAGAGAAAATGTAGACATAATAAACAATATTTGTAAAGATTAGGAGATTATCAAAAACGCACAGAGAATAAACACCAGTCTTCGCCAATCTATGAATAAACAATAGGAAGGCAATTAAATGTTCCCACAAAAGGTCTTGGAATGATACAAGTGCGCAGAGTAGGTGACTCTCTCCTTCCATATTACAAATCGAGGTGAAAAGAAAAGGTCGAGCACTAATGGCCCATCAGAGAGAACAAGCTGAGAGAGAGACCCAGGTCCTAATGGATCTAAGGACCTCTTAGAATGGGGCAGCTCCTTACGAGAAGCTGTTCCCTAATTACAGTCGTGAACTTCGGAAATGGCATTATGCAATTTCCCCGACAATTGCCTCTAAAAAGGAGTAAACCTTCCATGCCTGGATTACGGTAGAGCCGTTTTTTTTCTGATCCAAAAGGCTTCGTGTATCGCCATGATAAAAAAGGTGTATAGTCAGGGCCGCCCATACTAGGTTGGTTTGCTATACGCGATCGGACAAAAGTCTCCCATCATCACCAATCCGCACTTGCCAACGTGGTGATGAAACTAGTCAAACATTAGAAGTGAATAAAGACACGTCTGGTCATTTGTCCTGCAGTCGACTAAAAACGGCTACATTTATTGTTGTTGCGTGTTTATAATTTATATACTGTATATACATCACTGTGGAGATTTCCACAAAATCTAACAATTCAGCATATTGACAGAGCACCATTGCATTTACTTGCTCCGAGGGGTAAACAGTACCACTCGAGATATCATAAGAACAGGTAGGTACTCGTCTGAAGAGTATCGGTCCGTGTAAAGTGTGTTCACGAACCTTTTTATAATAAAGTGAACAAAAACCCATGCTCCGATGTCTCATTATCCGTAGACTTGGGACTATATATATATATATATATATATATATATATATATATATATATATATATATATATATATATATATATATATATATATATACTTGTATATTTATATAAATAATCATGGGAGGAATTATAAAAGATGGTTGATTTTCATAAAGCAGAAATGTAAAACTAAAAAAGAATATGGGTAAAACCAAGATAATGTTTAATGGAAATGGAGAGAGAACTATTAAGGGTTATCTATCTATCTATAAAACTAAAAAAGAATATGGGTAAAACCAAGATAATGTTTAATGGAAATGGAGAGAGAACTATTAAGGGTTATCTATCTATCTATCTATCTATATATATATATATATATACACATATATACATATATACATATATACTGTATATATATATATATATATATATATATATATATATATATATATATATACATATAAACACACTCGGTACGTGTGTGAGTATAACTTCAGAATTTGCATTTATTTATGTATTGCATAAAGGTGGTTGAACTGTTCTTTTGTTAAAAAGTTACAAACTAAAAGATACGGAACGGAATCATGGAAAAATGCAAAAACCAATTAGCCTAATCAGAAGACTGATTTGAGAAAATCTAAAGGTATTTTTCACTTCCCTGAAGAGGGACGAATTCATTTCTTTTTATTGTATTCAATGCCGTTACTAAAACTTTGGAATTTCGTCCTACAACGCCTGTAGAGAAAGATTTTAATTCCTATAGGCATGGTAAATAATATAAACATAAATAAAGATGCATTGTAATTTGTAAAAGCTTAACCCGCGCATGGCAACATAACAATTCTACTCTTCATGAATAAATACGATTTATCAAAAACTTATTAAATATTCTCTCTCTCTCTCTCTCTCTCTCCTCTCTCTCTCTCTCTCTCTCTCTCTCTCTCTCTCTCTCTCTCTCTCTCTCTCTCTCTCTCATATTAGTTTCCTACAATATCCCAGAATGAAACAGCGCTTCTATTCCGAGGGTAAGTCTCAAAATACTCTTACATGAAGCTTGATTATAATGTTATTTAATATCTAATATATAAATGTTAGTAATGCAGAAGGTGATAATTTGAAATAAATGAAGTTTTTTTTTATTTCAGAAACCAATAAACCGTTGAGAAGAACGTGAATAAAATAAATATTCCTTAACCTACGCCAGTAAGAGACAAATATTTGAATCCTGTGATTCATATCTAAAAAACATTGGAAAATTTCCCGATATATGGTTAAATAAAATAAAACTAGATAAACCATCAGTAGTTTCTATGTTAAACTAGGAAAATTATTATGTACGGGGTTATGAGACGACTTGGGTATCTCCTCCTGGATCAAAAAGGGCATAGGACTCGCAACTTCATTCCATGCAGCATATAGTGAAAAAGTACACATTTGTATCCATATATACGAGTATGTGTGTATTTTTGTGTAGTAGGGGCTAAGTAACAGGTAAAAATAAATGAACATGCCTTTCCATAAATAGTGAATAATGTCACAATATTGGTTGTATTGAAGCTTACGTAACGTCAAAAGATGTAAAATCTGAATTAAACGCATTCAATTCCACGCTTCACCAAATGTATTACTACAAAAATTTAAACAATACATATATATCATCAGCATTTTGATGCTTACCATGATTTTCATAAATACATTATATGACAATAAGTATAGGGCAACACCGTTTGTTGAAAAGACAAAAGAGAAACATCGTATTTTAATATAATTCAGAAAGACTAAAATTCCCGATCTCTTTTCTGCAATAAATCAAAAAAAAAAAAAAAAATCAAGAATCGTATCCAGTAACTTTCCATGTCAATGATTGCGTAACAGAGAATGACAGGACTTAAGCAAACCCCGAAGGTAAAAACATTGTTGACGATTTCGAACTTACAAAAACAAACATCGAACCGATTCCCTTTTGCGGGGAATCGTCGACTTGGAAAAGTTTTAAAATGTCAGACTCGATGATATCCTCAAAGAATAAGATTGAAGCTGACATTCGTTGTCTCTTTTCAAAGAATGAGAGAGAGAGAGAGAGAGAGAGAGAGAGAGAGAGAGAGAGAGAGAGAGAGAGAGAGAGAGAGAGCACGACCTTTTATATCATTTTCAATGTGTTGAGAATATCTCATTTCTTAAAGAAATACCAAGAATACCGAAGAGGAGAGTATAATATATACAGTAGATACTGGTTATGGGAATGTTTGCATAGGACAGACGCTGGGAGAACTAAATGCAAAGTAGGTCTTTGCCACAGAAAATCACGAGTAGCTTCCAATTACCATAAGTGGTATAAAAAACTTTCCATTTCCACTATCAGTTTTACGAGCGATATTCAGCATAGCAGAACAAAAGCTCTAACAATATTAATTTTTCATTCTACTTGTGGCAGAAATATAATTTTACTGTGAAAGGGTAAACATTATTTTGTATATAATTGTCAAATGTGATTTCATTAACGATTCAAAATAAAAATAAAATTATACATATAAAAACAGTTCATACATATATGATTTTTTCCAGAATGGTTTTCTTCCTAAACAGAAAGCTTACAGCACTGTTGAACTATTATACTCTACAGAGTACTTTATCTTTTCAGCACTTGATTATTTCTTGAAAAATAAATTCTCCGCCTTCCTTCCCATACTTCTGCGTAATCCGACATCATTCTATCCACATAACCTAACAAGCTCAAATCAAATTAAACCCAGTTACTAATTTCAACACTTCTACTTAAAAATACCACACTCTCACACTTTTTCTCCTTTGGGTCAACAATATTTAGGGGTGCGTTTGCTTGTCCAAGCCCATTTTCATAACTCATTCAGATATGTTAAGCAACTTAAAGTTTGATGTAGGATCATCGCTCCGATCCATGGACCAAGCAAAGTTAAACCAAGAGTTTGGCCATTTGTTTGATGGCGTTCAACAAACAACACTACCATTCAGATTTCCAACCATCACTTTCAAATGAGTTTGCTAAACCAACATCTACAGTTCTACACTATTAATGTTCACAAACGAAATGCCAAGATTGCGACTGACTTTTATGACTGCGTCCATTCAAGCTCTGGGCTGACCCAAAAAACTTGCCTGATTTTGGCGACTGGGACGACCATTAGCCAAGCAAATATGTTAAGTTACTGCATGATCTCTCTGACTTTCTCTAACATCCTCGGAGATTAGACAAAGATTTCTTCTGTTCTAATTTCTCTGTAGTACAACAGGCGAAACATCATAAGATATTGATGAAATAATTTCCATAAAAAAACGTTTTTTTTTTTTTTAATGACGATAACTCAAATAAGGATCAATTTATAAACAACATGGAAAAACTGATCCGGTTTTTATAAAAGGTAAAATCTTGAATATATGAAATTTAAGGGTTCAAAACTCAATTTCTTTTTTAACTAGAAAACAACACACAGGCTCGTGCGAGTATGCAAGGCTTATTTTGGCAGCTACATCACCATTCATGAATTTTATTTTGCCAAATGTCTCTAATAATTCTAAAAAAGCTTTTCCCTTTACAGTGGAAATTCCAGGAACTGAAAAAACATTCTGCAAAACAATGCGTGTCGCATCCATAAAAAAAAGTTCATTTCCATTTGTGATTGCTGAGAGGGTTGTTTCACGGTCAATGATTCCTTTCCTTTCCTTTCAGCAACTCCTTCCTCCTTGACTCTTTTGTAATCTTGATCGGGGCTAATCAACATCTGGTCGTTTGGAAGCAATGCTTTAGCCTGGGTACATCCTCCCTGGAGGCAGGGAGGGGTTCTTAATCTAATCGCTACCAGGAAAGTACTAGCCTCAGGTTCTCGGCGTTTTGAGAGAGAGAGAGAGAGAGAGAGAGAGAGAGAGAGAGAGAGAGAGAGAGAGATTTAATATAGTTAAAAAGAGACACAATCAAATTTTAAATATTCAATATATATATATATATATATATATATATATATATATATATATATATATACGTACAGACGCACACAAGAAACTGGAAATTCCTTTAATGCACCGTTGCCTTGAGAACCTATCCCTGCGCACCAAATGAAACGGAATAGCGCTAAGAATGCCAGTAAATTAAATGCCGCAAAGGAATTGAAGCGTTTATAATGAAACATTGAGAACAAGCTGAATTGGGAACAGTGGTATAGTTGTGCTGAGGCGAAGAATGACTTAACTAACAATCAATTTTATTGAAATAATTAAATGACGTTACTTAACCTACATATGATTTCCGGGTCGACAGTTCTCAATCTCTTGAGTATCGAATTGATTCTACAAATTAATCAACGTGACTAAACAGCTTGTAATTTTTAAATATTTGTTTTTATAAGTAACCAAGATCTCCTTTAAATCAATTCTTAATATCAAGAAAATACTACGGAAGTTTCAGACTTACCTTAATGTTGCTGAAGCTGCTCAAAGGACCACTGATCAAGAGACCTGCAAGGGAAACGAATATCATCATTATATATCGATGATTTAATAATCATTTCAATATAATATTTTATTAGCACATTATACGAGACAAAATTCATACCAAAGATGATGACAACGATCACAAATAATCTGTCCTTCAGTAAATGAATGTCACTTATAGTAATTCTGCAAGCCACTGAAAACTAGATATCACTTGACAACTTGTCGGTGAAAACGTCCAGGGCGGTAAAGTTCAGCCAGAGACATATGAGTATACATACCAAGACCTTTCTGTAGGTATTGATACATCTCATCCATCCAATAATGATTCGGTCTAACAGACAAAACAGATGGATTGAACGTCAATCGGCCAAAAGTAAATTCCTTGAAGGAGGCTAACGATTTCTTCTTCGGTGCGCATCATCATTATTATTATTATTATTATTATTATTATTATTATTATTATTATTATTATTATTATTATTATTATTATTATTATTATTATTATTATTATTATCATTATTATTATTATTTCTTTCATTATTAATACTAGCTAAGCTACAAAAGCAGGATACTACAAACCCAAGGGGTCCTAGAGGGAAAGTAGCCCAGTGGGGAAAGGAAATAAGCTAATAAATAATCTATGTAAGAGAAGTAACGAAGAAAAAATAAAAAATATCTTAAGATCTGTAACAACTATCTAGGCTAAACTATGAAGCAAGTTTAAAAGTTTTTAGTTCCACCGATTAAATTGCAAGATTTAGATCTTTTCACAATCTGGTCTCAGCTGGAATAAAACTTTTAGAATAGCGTGTACTACTGAGCCTTATAATAGAAAAGGCAAGACTGTTAGAATTATCTTCATACCCAGTACTATGTAGGCCTACAGGTTAATACAGTCTTGAAATATCTGAATGCAAAGTATGGTCAGAATTATGAAAAGTCTTATGCAACTTGCATAAAGAATTAACTGAATAAGAAATTTAACAGAACGCAAGTTTCAATCCAAAAAATTAGGCTGCAAGTCAGCAGCTGAAAACCTTCACAGGAGAACAATACTCGAAACAAGGTAAAATTAAAGAATTAAAACATTTATTGACGACAGATTGATCACTGAAAATACTAAAAGACTTTACCAATTAGAAATTGTTTGTGCATTTGGAGAAGAAACAGACCGGGTGTGTTATTCAAATGTACATTTTCAATCAAGAATCCCACCTAGAATTTCAAAAAGGACTTGTTTATAGTTGAAGAAACATCAATGAAAAAATTAGATGTTGATGAGCTACTGACCACGACCTAATAATAATCATACTTTGAGTTTTGTAGGGTTCAACTTCATACACCATACTTTGCACCATGCACTAATTTGAGCTAGGACTCTATTAAGAAAAGTAGCAACCACAAATCTACATTCAGTAAATGCAATTGATGCCAAGGGTAGCCTCATATGCATATACAATGTTCTTGTTTTTCTAGGTCAAACCTCATATCAAGCGTATAGTATGAAAAATTTTAATAAATCTCTTATTTTTCTGGAGTATCTATGTTGGTGGGATACGAACAAATTTAGATTTAAATACCTTACAAACATTTTATTATGTCACCTCAGTGACATACAAGAGAAGGAGAAGCAACCGGTTAGGAGCATAATGAAAGAAAAGATACGTCCAAAAACTAGAAAAGAATATATTATACTAATTGAGATAACGGACGGACAACCACTTGTCTGGCCCTGTGTCCCTTCTTCAAACAATAGAGCATCGTTTCAGAAATATACGTTCATTCTCCGTTGTTGTCGTAATTTTCTTTGGTAAGATTAAGGATGTGGCAATGAGAGTAGCCTTATTTTCTTGCAAATTTATGAGTGGAGAATAAACGAATCGTTTATCTCTCTCTCTCTCTCTCTCTCTCTCTCTCTCTCTCTCTCTCTCTCTCTCTCTCTCTCTCTCTCTCTCTCTCTCTCTGTGTGTGTGTGTGTGTGTGTGTGTGTGTGTGTGTACAAGAGAACAAATCATTTCAACAAATTACCCAAGTGCTTCCGCAAACTCATATACTGTGTATTGATGGAAAGTAAAAAATGGTAGGGAATCAAATAACTGAATGACTCACTATATTCTTATTCCTTTTTTTTTTTAATCTAAAATTTTTATGAACTGGGAATCATAAAATAGGACAATATTCTAAAAAAGAAAAATAGTTTCTCCATTATCTATCTTTATTTTTTCAAGAATCTTATTTTTCGGTAAAATCAAACTTTCATAGTCTTGTATCGTAATCATAAGAATACATACAAAAGCTAATATCTAATCACTAAAGTAGACAAAAAAATACGAGTTGCGCACTGATACCCAGTGAGTACGTTATGATATACAATAGATAGATAATAAGAAAAATAGTATATTGAAATTTAATTGAATAGACCTTTAAACAACAGAGCTTAACCCGAATTTCCGGATAATGTACAACATCAGGGTTAACGAGTTTTCGGCCAGAGTGGAAGGTCCACCAATGTCCCTCTTATTACACCCTCATTACTTATTTTGATAATGTCAATGAAAATTCAAGTACGAATTTAAATCTTATTTCTCAATTTTTACAAGTATACGGAAATATATAAGGATAATTCAAAAAATGTATCAAATATAATTATATTGCCTAAAACCTAATAAATAAACTATAAAATTAGAAATAAGCCTGTACTCAAACTAGAAGATGGTTTAAGGAACTTGACTCAATAAAAGAGGATAATTCTAATGAAATATAATCCACGGTTATAAAAATACAAACTTTTATAAACAACAAATAAAAGCTAATTACTTTAAATGTAATGTTGATGTTTGATTCTTCCTTTTGGATATCACAAGCCTTTTTAGATTATTGCTGAATCAATACGTGTTGAATACCGATCCCAGACCAATTAATATCTAAAAGCATCGCAACTGATGAAAGGTTTAACAGGATTTTTGCAAGTGGGAAAATATAATCAGTAATTTTCTCCCGACGAGAAATATTTTGGAAATACGAATGCCCAGATAGTAAGTAAAGTATTTTACATTATAAAATATTCGTGATTACGGTCATGGTTACAGAATCACCTAACTTGATGTTATCTGAAAGAGTTTCACTAACAGAGCAGGCATAAACAAATGAAAAAGTTTTATCCTTAACAGTTCACAGGTTATGGCTGATGGTACAGTTGCGGTAACAAACCTCATTATTTAGAGCGATAATTTCACATTATGCATTAAAGAAACAAGAGAGGATCTCCCTTCGTGTATACTTATATATATGTTGTCCTCCCTTTGTACCCCATTTAGCAGCAATTCCTTCAACTCTGCCTGAGGAGTTGTGATGGCAAATTGAAAGTCTACCTTTGTACTGAGTATTTCTAATGTATTGCCTTCTATCATGTAATAGAAGTAATTGCAATGACAAGGTATGGACAAAAGGCACATTGACAGACGGACATACACACTACCTCCTCTCATTTATGTTGACACACGATATAGCAAGTTTTTGTGGAAACTGTTCAACCATTAAAGACAGAGGAAGACCAAATATATGTGCAAATCACTGAGGGTTGGACTAATGGGTGATCTTCCCCTTTGTAGTACAATCAGGCATGTCAAAGTTTAAACAGGATCCCTTCTACAGTGCAAGAGAAGTATTAATGACTAGGGTGAATAAAACACGAAATAATGGACAAACACACGAACAGGCAGAAGACGGACGGATGGAAAATATTTGGTTTCCCTCCCAATTGTGTTGGCAATCATCTAAACAAACAAAAACAGAAAAGATATATAAAAACAAAGATTTGATCCCACAAAAATAAATCCTGAAGAATCGATATCTTTGAATGACCAGCTGCAGTTTATTTTTGCTCCCTGATTCCCCTTTCCCTTTTGTCATTCGCTTCTACAATTGAATCACTTCATCAGATTTGGACAGAATGAAGCATAAAAACAATTCTCGGGTTAAAGCAGAGCGCGGATCGAGAGCGAAAAAGAGCCCCGGTGTTGTTCTTCGCTGCATTCCATTAAACAAAATAAGAAGAACATTATCGCTGATCTGACAGATGAAAAGTCATATATAATTTTTCTGCGTTACTCATTTCTTTCTAATAATAACGCAACGATATTCAAAAGCCGGTGGAGATAAAAATAGGTGCTACCTATATTTACTTCAGAGATAAATAATGTTCACAGAGCATGAAAAATACACGGCCATTACAGTGAGTACCAAAATATTATCATACAAAATATCGTTGAATCATACTACTGCACTGTATTTTAAGGTATATCTATGATTATAATCCTAATACACAAGAAAATGGGATAACTTTAAAAACGTGGAATGAAAAAAAGGCGTGGCTGTGAATTCTGGAAGGTTGGAAGAGGCGTTGATCACTACACACATATACTGTATATATATATATATATATATATATATATATATATATATATATATATATATATATATATACATTTTACACTTTCAAATATATTATACATACATGTATTTTAGCTACAATTGTGACTACGATGATGTCACTAATAAGACGCAAGTACCAACTCCCTGCAAGTTTTTTCACTTTTCCTTTTGTCGATGTAATACATATTTTAATCGCATCATGTGTCAGCTATCGTGTTTTATACACACACACACACACAAATATATATATATATATATATATATATATATATATATATATATATATATATATACACACAGTATATATACATGTATGTATGTGTATATGCATATATATACATATATAAGTATAAATACAGTATACAGTGTATATATATATATATATATATATATATATATATACTGTATATATATATATATATATATATATATATATATATATATACTGTATATATATATATATATATATATATATATATATATATATATATATATATATACTGTATATATATATATATATATATATATAATATATATATATATATATATATATATATACTGTATATATATATATATATATATATATATATATATATATATATATATATATATATACTATATATATATATATATATATATATATATATATATATACATATACTGAATATTACATTCATGTCATTCGTATAAAATGCAACGAAATAGGAAAACACTAAAATAAAGCATAACTTAGTGTGCTACGGAAGTAATCCAGAAACCTACTTACCTTTGCAATAATGAAAGAATAACGTGCCAGTGCCATGTTGATCTTCCATCGATCTGCATCCCAGAATAAGTTTAAAAATATCAGCAGAGACACTGAAGCAGTTCTGCAAAGAAAAAAATATAGAACATTAATAAATTGTATTCAGAGATAAAGTGGTGAAAACAGTAATCTGCTTTGATAAAAAGAAAATGATAAAGAAGTTAGGAGCTTACAAGTATGACATGCACCCGAGGTGCTTTTTATAACTTATAATAATATAATACATGAACCTTTTTAAATTCTTATTCAGTATAGATACCATAGCTTGACGACAGAGAGAGAGAGAGAGAGAGAGAGAGAGAGAGAGAGAGAGAGAGAGAGAGAGAGAGAGAGGAGAGGAGAGGGAGGGAGAGGGAGAGGAGAGAGAGAGAGAGAGAGAGAGAGAGAGAGAGAGAGAGAGAGAGAGGGAGAGGGAGAGGGAGAGGGAGAGAGAGAGAGAGAGAGAGAGAGAGAGAGATTAATAACTGTTATGTCTAACATATCAACCTTAAATAAAACATATTGAAATACAATTCAATTAAGAAATTATGTAGATATTCCCATTAACTTATAATTATGTCAGACCAACGGGAGAAGGAAAGAAAACAACAAAACAAACACGACGAAGAAAATAAAGAAATCGATTACAGGACGTTTCTTCCATCAGCACCATCCAACAAAGTGATGGAAGGGTCTTCTTTACGTCTCATATTCCAGAAGGGTAATTCGTCACACTAAAGATGAGGATTCAGATTCCCCTAATCTTCTTCTATTTCTTTCTTTATTTCTAATTTTATCCTCCTATTACTTTTTCCTCCTTTTCCAATCCCATTCGTTTTTGGTTTATATTTATCTGGCCTTATGCCATCATGGCGGTATGCTAGTGCTTTTTGTTACTGTGGTGTTATGTTGAAACGAAATGGGACACCTGGTGTGGACCTCAGGATATTTCATGAAACCGTGACCAAACCTCACATTATATCCCCCCTGGACTGCTCTTTTATTTCTCTCCTCTACCTTTCTGATGTTTCTTCTTACTCATCCCCTCTTCTTCTCCTCTTTATAATCTCCTTTCTTAACAACGTTTGTTAACATCGAAAGTGTGACGTTCCCATATGGACAAGGGATTTTGAACTTAATCCCAACCCTCTGTTATAGTTAGGAAAGAATGGATTGGGGGGGGGGGACTAACGAATAAACGCTTCGGAATATTGTATCAGAAATATTCCGATAGAAAAACGGTAAATGGAACTTTTAAAGAGGATAAATCCCTCTGCCTAATCCGCTCATAAAACCGAATATGATTGTTCCTATAAACCGGGGAATATTTCGTCACACTCCAATCCAGAATATTTGGGGGAAAAGGCACTTGATTCTCAATGGGTCTTGGATGGTAAAAATGATTTTTTTTTTTTTTCGATTAGTTCTGGAATAATTACATTAACTAGAAATCGCCTGTATATAACACATAAAATGGTTGTTGATTTCAGAAATCAATTTAAAAAAAGTATAAAATACAAAAGATACATTTCGCTTCCTTCTATAAGCCCTGTTCTTAGATAACCAACCCATTGCGGCCAGAATAATAAGGGGACTTTAAAACATTAATTGAAGTTGTTTATTAACATACAGAGTTTTTAATTTTAAGCTTAAACTTAATAATGCTTGAACGTGCCTAATGCTGAACCCTCACAGGTGGTAATTCAACAGATACAGAGAGGAGAGTGCTGTAACTTTAGATTTGATTATATTGATTTCAATTTGGCTGTCCCCAAACAGAACTATGATTAAGCAGTATTACTGAAACACATGTATCTAAAATTAAAGCTTCAGTTTGTACCTGCCAAATCTCTGCCTAATTGGTTATAGATATATCGTGGTGATTAGGAAAGTGCAGGCAGAACCCACATAAAGCTTGAATTTGGAGAAAAAAATAGATTTCAAGGAGACTATTCCACCTGGCGCATTCATCTGTGGGTGCGAATGATCTCAAAAGTTCACATATAGCTGAAGAGCCATATAAGATTAAGTCTATTTGCAAATTAAGCCTTAGCTCACTCCTGTCAGATCGTACTGAATCTCCATAAGGTGTGAATACCGCCTTATGCTGTGAACATGTAACGGGAAATTTGGGAGGTGTTGGCACAAGGGGTGAAGCCAGATTAAAAAATGCATAGACCCCAAAACGAAAGATCCAACCTTACTTCAGCTCTCTATCTCAATAATTAACATATTTTAAAATTTAGGTTTCAGTCCGATCTTGCCAGCACCGGTCGGGACATAGCCCATGTGAACGCAACCATCAGGAGTCCTATTCAGTTACAGCAGTGTCCTTTGACTAGTGACATGGTAATTTACTGTTTTAGATTAATTTATTTCAATACTGTATCTGCTGTTGCCCATGGACCAGTCGGTACAAACAGTACCAGGTTGTTTCCCTCAAGACTATACTTACGAGTAGATACGAGAGGGATATCAAACCAAGTGATCGTCAACCGTTTTGGTAAACTAAGAAAAATATGAAAAATGATTGATTGATTGATTTAAAGTTTTCAGGCCTCCTGACATCTAAGGTCATTGACGCCGATATCATTTAGTTTTATATATATATATATATATATATATATATATATATATATATATATATATATATATATATATATATATATATATATATATATTAAGGAATATTCAATTAAAACCATAAAGTTGAATGTCATCATAAAAGTTGGATAGTTTTCAAAAGACCTGCTTCTGAAATAAATCTAAAAATGCCACTGCATAGTAGTACACATCATGTCCAAGTATCTTGGCAAGGATGAACCTGCCACCCTCACCTTGAGCCTCAAACAAATATCTATTCCCTAAGTTATTATAATTGGGGCATTCGGTCAACAAATGCCAAGAGGTACTAAACAGTTGTCACAATACGGTTGGTGTTGGCCCTTCAGCAGAAACTCGTATGTCAACCGAGTGTGACCAATACGGAGACGACAAAGAGAAGTCTCCCATTTTCGAGGCATCATGTTATGCTTCCAAGGAGATATGACATTTGTTAATTCTCTCATTTTATTGCCATTTAGACTATCCCAGTGCTGTTGCCATTTATTGCAAAGACATTTCTTGATGTTAGGTAGGAAATAATTACACGGAATGGGATACCTTCTTGGCAGCAACTCGGATGCAGCATTCTTTGCCAGTGAATCTGCCTTCTCATTCCCAGACACACCTATATGCGCTGGAACCCAACAAAATCGAACCACTATACCTCTCCATCCAATAATAAAAAGCCACTCTAAAATCTTTAAACCTAGAGGGTTACTAGAATTAAAAACTTCTAAAGCTTCCATAGCTTGAAGGACACTCCTCGCATCACTAAAAATTGTAAAGTTACCTTCCTTCTCCAACGCTATTTTCTCAATAGCGGTTAATATGCCATACAGTTCGGCAGTAAATACGGAAGCTGTTAGAGGAAGTGGTCCTCTACAATTAAAACCATTACTATGTACTCCAAATCCAACGCCAGCATCAGATTTGCAGCCATCAGTATATATAAAAGTCGATCCTCTATGTTCTTCAACAGGTTCCATAAAAAGAGACCTGGCTTCTAGGTCAGTGATATTCTTCTTAACTCCAATAAAGTATTTACAAAAAGATATCTCTGGTAATTTCCATGGAGGCGTTGATGATACCTTGAATGGAAGTACCTTACTTCTAATTATATCCAGACTGTTTAATAACCGTTTCACCCGAAAGCTATGAAAAATGAACCACTCCATTATCAGCTAATATTAATCGAGTACAAGGCAATCTCGTTTTTACAGGTTTTATGGATTATTTTCACTGACAAATAGATACTGTATAGACCAAAGAATAAAGGCAGTTATTTTGCTCCTAAAGATTCATCTTCATAGCAGCTACGAGAGGACCTAGCACATGCGCAGAACCACATTTTTCGAGATTCCCCGGGTTCTTTCAGATTTTTTCGAGAGAGGGGTCCAATGTAGTACGATCTGGTCTTTATTCTAAAGGGCTGTTGTGGCCTATTTTTAACGTCTCTTACTTTGTGATCGCTAGACTGGGCTCAAGTCACCCTCAAACTCAATAGTTCCTTTAGTGACTGCAACCTCAATATCCTTATGACCAAAGGATATGGAGTTTGGGGGAGCCTATATATCTACTTGCTGAGTTATCAGCAGCCATTACCTAACTCTCCCTCGCCCTAGCTTGGGCGGAGAGGGGGGCTAGGCCGCTGATCATTTGTGTATATGGTCAGTCTCTAGGGCATTGTCCTGCTTGCTGGGGCAATGTCACTGTTCCTTACCTCTATCATTCATGAGTGGCCTTTAGACCTTTTAAAGTTTAAACATTGATCTGGCCAGTTAAAAGACCCAATAACTAGCGGTAGTATCGAAAAGAGGTAAGAATAAGTTTGTGTTTATACAAACAATCCGATGTCCTGATTAATCG
>NC_090727.1:9537095-9564595 GCF_036898095.1 Palaemon carinicauda | reverse complement strand
CGAAATAGGCTAGTGCAATAACAAATTGAGAATTGCATATGAAAATATAAAAAGTGGCAATAGCTGAGAACAGGCACTAGTTATATGACAATAGAGCTTTAGGTTGTATTATAAATACCGGTACTTAAAAGTTGAAAGACTCATTTAGTATAAAAGTTGGTCTCAAACCAACTGTGTTCTCTCTTATTTCTATTATATTTATCAAATAGGGTCTCAAAACAAAGTGCATTTTCTCTATTTCTATTATATCTATTGAATAGTGTTTCAAAACGAACGGTGCTCTCTCTTTTTCTTTTAGATTTATTGAATAAGGTCTCAAAATGAACTGTATTGTCTCTTACTTTTATTATATTTATTAAATAGGGTTTAACAGTATTGTCTCTATTTCCATTATATCTATTGTATAGTCTCAAATTAAGTGTTCTCTATTTCTATTATGCTTATTGAAAAGAGAAATGACTAGCAACTGCAAAAGCATAAACCGATGCTTACATCTTTATTTACTATAAAATATTGGTTAATAAATTATACATTAATTTCTATCAAAATTGGAATTCGCTATAAGAAGTAAACGAGACCTGGCAACTTTGCCATGTGTCTCTGTATGACTAATTGGGGCTGGAACAAAATAATCAAAATATCGCCTAATCACCATATCGTTTTCTTTTTAAGACCATTGTTGACTTATGGGAAACTGATGGTGGCTTACTGTACATGCGTTATTTGCATTTGCTTTTGGCCGCGTTCTGTTTTTTGAATGACATAATCATTAGCTGTATTTTTCAGCCAAAAAAGAGCTTCCAAATACTTATTCACAAGTTCAGGGATATTGTTTTGCACGAGCTATTTTTTTTTCCTCCACCGCTTGAGTTCCAGCATGACTACGGTCATAAGAAAACGTTTTCCAAAGAGGAGTTGAATGTATCTTGAAAATTAGTAAAATTCGTCTATTTCGGTAATTGATTACATTAAAAATGTTGTCCGGTTATATAAATCTAGTGTTGTTCATCTGAAAGTTAAAATGTCCCAGAAAAAATGGCACACATGATTGGCATCCGCAGCTCATTCATGTACTTCTTACCAGAACAGATGAGCAGGGAGGATAGGTTTATTTGTAAGCGAAGCAAGCCACAGCGAAACAAAAGCCATCTGAGGAGCGCGATGTAAAATATAGGAAATAATGATACTTTAATAATGACTCATGGGGATGGCGTGTGCAGTACATCCATGTACAGCTTGTCAGATTAGTGGAGAAGTGAGATTGTTATTGTTTACTTGTAAGCGAAGCGAGTCACTGCAGAGCAAACACCATCTGACGGACTTGATATGAATAATAGATAACTATGATAGCAATTTCTCGCCACTTACATGAACAATATATTTTACCAACTGGTTATATTATGATTATTATGCATTTCTGACTATTACTATTGCTGCAAATCACTCTTTTTATGTTTCCCCACCCAAAACCCCAGTTCCCAAATAGGATCCCCATAATTGTTTTATAAGGGGGTGGAGGAGGGAGGTTACCTGAGCACTCATGGTCAAAACACAAGATAGCGATTAAGAAAAATATATGGTTCATGCATATACCTAGAAATTAAAGTATTATATATTTACCAAAAGAAGTGGTATTTTTCTTGATCGTTTTCCTTGGCTTCGTTGGTTTAACATTAGACAATTAACCAAAAAAAAATCCTCACCAAAAGCTGAGCAAAGCTAAAGAAAATAAAATAATCTACGCCAAGGTAGAAATTTTTTCGATTAATTATATATAAAACATCCTTGTCTACGTGCTTTCAAAATCAACAACAGGAGCTATGTTTCTTAGCTATCGTAAAAGAAAATTAAAAGGATTTTTTAGTAATGCCATGACGTCACTTTTGAGCTGCAAGACCTTGTTATCCGTAAGCTAGGATTATACTCGGCAGCTTTTTCTTCAAGGACTTTCACCCAGTGATTTTTTTTTTAAACAATTTTGACTTCTCCATAACTCATCTCGTTGCCGTTTGATATCCTGAATTCTTATGATACATAATTACGCAAATTACTAATGGGAATTGATCTAGACAAAGAACGGAGACAGGAGATAAAAAAAAAAAAAAAAAAAAAAAAAAAAAAAAAAAAAAAAAAAACATGCGAACTCACACTATTTGATTCTGTTATACCACAAATTGTAGGTGCAAAAACATATCAACACTCAGCCAATAGGAATAATTAAACTGTTTGTTATGAGTTATATTAGAAATGTAAAGAATTAGTTACAACATAAAATGTTTGTGTTATAAATGTATATATATATATATATGTGTGTGTGTATATATATACATATATATATATGTATATACATATATATATATATATATATATATATATATATATATATATATATATATATATATATATATATACATATATAAGAGTCTGATCATAGCAATTGTTCAGAAACACACTTAAAACATTCAAATGTCAAATTTGCTTCAGATAATGTATAAGTTATTGTTGATCCATGTCACTTGGTTACTTGGAGGCAAATAATATGAGCACCGACTTTTGGACAATTATTATTGTGTATGTATTTAATGAAAGTATTAAATTCCACCATTCGTAACGATCAAGTATTTGAATCGGTAATGGTGCAAAAGACCGAAGGATTGTGATTCCTCTACAAACAAAATTACTTAATCTTGTTGAAAGGATAAATTAATAATGCAAACCCCTAAAAACAAATAAACCGATAATAATTAAAAAATAAAAGTAAAATCTGTCTTTGGAAGTAAAATAAAGCTTCAAAACGTTCAAAATTAAATAAAATTTTGAAAAAAAAGTTGTACTGCATTCTATAAAGTGCATTCCTGTATACTAAATTTCACTGAGGAATTTTTGCTAACTTTCATACTTCAATAAACCTTACATAGTAGAATAAACTCAGTTATATGTTCCAGTTTGTTAAGAATGAAATAGCACTGAGCGAGGGTTTCTCAAACGCGTTGGAAAAAAATCAAGGAAAAACATTACTGTACAGGCTGGTCAGTTACGCTTTTCTGTTAAAGACATCGATTGGTTCCTCTCCAGCTAGAAACAAAAATCTACTCTGGGTATAATACTATTCAAAGGAGATCAGCTTATTTTCATTTCTGCCTTTTCCTACTTTTCATATAATTTTATCCCTATTTATCCCTCTGACTTTCCCTCCCTTTCACACATTTTCGTCCCGTTACAAGCAAGAGCGAACGAGGCATTTAACTTAATCATTGTAATAATGCTTGAAGATGTACAGTAAAGATATATCAGTTCAGCTTAAAGGGAACACTTTGCTTACCCTGACCATACTTGGTGGGACACTTACCTAAAAGATACCATTAAGCATGTCCTGATCGTTAAGGAACCTCCAATTGGGCATGCAAGATGGATATTTTGCAGCAAATGCAAGCTCGATAGTGTAGTAAAATCCATTGTGGGAGACTTCCAGCAAATACGGTGGATATTTTGCAGCAAATGCCCGATGGACATTCTTGCACTAGTACAAGATGGTATTTCGTTATGCGCAAGGCAGATGCTTTCTGGACAAAAGTAAATAAATCCTTTAACAGACCCCCATCTGGACAAAACAACGATAATATTACGAATAAAAAGCCACAGCGAAAAAAAAACGTTGTTCCAATAAATTAATTTATAAACATGAGAAGCACAGGGTTCATGTAAATGGCAAAACCGTCAGTAACTTTGGAAACCAAACGTTGTTTTCACACTAAAAAGAAACAACCAACTGAAATGTAAACGTGATTTAAAGTTGGCTTAAACCCGAGCTTTACTACCCCCCCCCCCCCCTCACCCCCGCCCGCTTCTCTCCCAAACCACCTGGAAATCCAGGTGTCATAGTAGCTCCTTCGGCTGTTAAGCCATACGTGTAGATTTCCCAAGGCCAATATATTGGCCTTGAGATTTCCAATTAAAAAATTAAGAGGTAGTGCGTGATTAGCGCATCAAAGAACACACAAATTTGATCGCACATACATTTGTATTTATACAGTATTTTCTTCGATGGAATTATTTTCGAGCTTCAACAAGCAGATGCCGTACATTTTCTCTTTTGATTAATTGTCTCGGTAGTGAAAGATGCAACGTCGGCAAGCACCTCAATTCCCTTATCTAACTTAGGTTCGAAAAAAAAAACATGAAAAAGAGGAATCAATTTAAAGAAACTTGGCATAAAAGAAAGCAATGAAAAGTGAAAGGTGCTTTGAAGTACGGGAGGTCATGGAAAACAGAAGTAAGAAATTTCGAAAAAAAAAAAAAAAAAAAAAAAAAAAATAAACAAAGAAACTAGCTATGGTTAATTTAAAACTTCTCTCATTGCATCATGACATCCTCTTACACAGCAGGTCTATAGTTTCACTTGGGAATTCACTCACTTCACGAACCCCCCACCCTGACAGCAACCCTCCAACAAAATATGAAAGTCCTGAATATAAAGGCTTTGTGCTGCTGTCCCATAACACCAGCATTGAATAAGAATTAGTACTCCAGTGATGTTTGAGAGACCTAATTTTTCAAGGAAACAAAATAGCACTCACGTCTTCTCTGCTAATTATTTAAATGCCTTCCTTAATAATGATCAACCAATGAATGGGTTAACCATAACGACGATCAAATTACGGATCCGTTCTAACGTTTCAAATTGCAGAGGAAAGATGAGCAGGTCATAGTCTCGCAATATGTCTACAATGATTTTCATGGTACAGTCACTCATATAAGTTAATGGATGTGCGGGTGGTTGAGAGAGATTTCCATTTCACCTCTTTCTGGGTGACAGGGGTCTGGGAGCACATACCAGGTCAAATATCCAACTATAGATAGTTGAATATTTGACCAGTTTCGCGATCTCAGACACCTGTCGTCCAGAAAAGGTGAAATGGAAATCTATCTCAAACACACGGGCATCCATCAACTTCTATGAGTGACTGTGGAATACATGGCATTATGAAGAATTTAAATGTATACTATAACTAGAGAACAAGCACTATATACAACTCGGTACTTTCATCAATATTACTTTTTGCATTTTCAACAAACGAGGATAAACAGAGGAAATTTTACGAAGTAATACGCAGTTGTCATTTTTCCTTTAGTTCATTTATAAAAATCCTAATTACAAAACTACCTAACATAAAAACCCTTCATCTAGGAACATTAATACTGAAAATATATTGACAAAGGAAAGATATGATGAAAATAATCCACTGGTCTGTGCTGGATAGTGTAATTTCATTCCTCGTTTTTATCTTTTACGAAGGAAGGGTCAATTGCAGCGACGTAAGTGGGGCATTGCAAATTACGTTAGCAATACAGTACATCCATATGACAGTCCTATGGTGTTTCAAAAATCGATAATCCAACTTGGAACGGGTCGGGTTATTCTACTCCTCTCTCTCTCTCTCTCTCTCTCTCTCTCTCTCTCTCTCTCTCTCTCTCTCTCTCTCTCTCTCTCTCTCTCTCTCCAGATAATTCATGAAATACACAATTAAAAAGGTAGTATAAAAAAAATCTTTGGTAATGTAACAAGCTAAAACAACAAGACATTTCAACTCACAATCTTCCAGAAATCCAATGGCTTGTTGTTTTGTGTCCAGAGAAACTTCTATTCAAAGTCAGGTAGATTTCAAGGTCCAATTTCAGATATATCGTTCGACGAAAATAAATAAATCAGAACACAATTCGGTTTAGTAATGATAAATAGATTATTCTAAATTTTCTAAAGAAAAATGAAAACCAAATGTTGATAATGAATTCATTCGTGATCACTATCAGTATGCTTTGTCTACTCGCTCGCAATTTATTTAGTCTGCTTCAGGTAACATTGTTCGAAAATTTTCTGGACTTCTTCTAAAATGTCCCAGTTTTATGGATATGTCGCAATCTCTCTCTCTCTCTCTCTCTCTCTCTCTCTCTCTCTCTCTCTCTCTCTCTCTCTCTCTCTCTCTCTCTCTCTCCATACGTTTGTATTACACTTCTGAATCTTTTGGTAACTAACCTTAATTATGGGGCTTCATTTTACTACATAATGTTATTTTTTCATATCGTGCTTTGTTTTCTTTCATCATTCTGTTTCCGTTCTCTCCCTATGAGATTTCATCTTTAGAAATCTACTTCTTTTCTCTTTCCGAAACAATGTGAAGACCTTCATTAACTCAAGGCAGTCTCAGTTGAAGCCTCTTTATTAAAGGTCACCCACGAGTGGCAGAAGCAAGGGACAAGACGATGTTCTAAAGTGTATATAGTACATATAATGATAAGCACCCATGTCCTTCTCTACACAAACTAGGACCAGGGAGGGCCAGGCATTGGCTGCTAATGGTTCCTTCAAACGCCCACATCCCTAGATTACAAGGTGAGGTTGCATACACTACTAGAAATGATCGTTATTTAGTGGGGCTCGAATTCCTGTCCAACAGATTCCGAGAAAGGGACGTTTCCAATAGAATACCACAATAGGTTAATATTAGTTTTAAGTAATTGTTATCATTATGACAGTTGTTTTAATAATCATCATCATCTTTCCCTTTTATTTCTGGTTCTTATATAACAATCTTAATATCCTTTAAAAACCGAAATAAGGACAACTGGAGACGCACCACTTAATAATTAACACCGTCGTTGCCATTTTATAGTTAATCATCAATTCATTTTCCAGGTGATTACACTTAAAATCTTTAAAATCCCCCGCTTCACTTTCTGCTCGTTTTATTTAGAATCAGCAGAAAGGTGGCGACTCTGGAAGCTTCCCTAAAGACACGTGTCTCTTCGGATTTCTCAAGTAAGGCACTGTGCTCCTAGGCTAAATTTCCCTAAGGGATGAACAGTAACACGTTGTTCATGTTAAATAAAGCAAAGTTAAATATCTCTCCTGCTTCATTTTATATAAAAAACTTATTTTTATAAAATCTTTGCGTTTAATTGAAATCTTAACAATTTTCGGTTTGGAAATTAGGCTACGTATCTTCCAAAATGAGTTTTGAAAGTGAATTCATTCTGAATTTAGATTTATAATTAAGTTATTTCAATATTTGTTTTAATATTACTTTATGCTGGAGTATTTAAAAAAATCAGATTTAAAGAGAGAGAGAGAGAGAGAGAGAGAGAGAGAGAGAGAGAGAGAGAGAGAGAGAGAGAGAGAGAGAGAGAAAAAATATATTCCCCTTCATATAAAACAACATTGCCATCAAGCAGCAATAACCATGATCAAATATTGGAATTTATTCGACTGTAATTAATCACACTCTTATACAAATATGACTTAAGCTAATACCCCAGTTTTACACATATACTCTATTATTCAAGTAGTATGTCAATAACCAGAGTTAAAGGAAACAGATAATACGTAGGAAGTAATTTGTAGTTCATTCCCACACGCAAATCTGGCTTATTGGAAAAGGAATAGTTAGTTTTAAACTTCACATCTACAAAATAGTTTGACTTTAGTTCAAAGGGAAGGAAAATATTTACTTTTTTTCACATCTGACCTACAACAATGACCTCAGCTGAATCCCCGATAACATTAATTATCTCAAACAAAAGAAGTAATAATAAAAACAAACCAATATCTAAAATTATGCAGTCAGTCAGAAATCCCTTATTAATGGAAACCACGAAGTGAATCTGCAGTTCTATAAATCAAATAAAGCAAGTAACAAAACCGGAAAACCAATTAATAAACGTTAATAGCATGAAGATGGGGAAATATATTTTGGATTTGCTGAACGACTTCACAATGAATGTGGGAACAAAGTTCTAAACAGAATAGGTTGGCGTTTCGGTCATAAAAAAATCTATCTATATAGACTTGCCTCTTGGCACTGCAGTCCGCCACGGAAGGTGATATGATACGTACTGTATGCTGTTGAGAAAGGAAGGAAACATAGATAATACGAATGAAGGTCTTAAAAAGCTCCCTTTTTTCAAAAATATAAATATACGGCGACTGCTAATTCCCAATGTCGATGTATGGAAAGAGGAACAAAGGTTATTCAAAACCCTCATACCTTGAAAGAACACATTTTCCAGCAAACCTTGAGCGAAAACTCTCCCGACTCAGAGGAAGGAAGAAAGGACGCAGATCAAACAAACCAAGAGGCGTTAAAATGGAAATTCCAGGATCCCTCAGACAAAAATTTGGTACGTAGATGAGAAAATGTGTTTCTCAGTTCTTTTACCCCAAGATGTATCTTTTCTGAATTGACCCGTATTTTAAGTCAAGTATTTTAGGATTACTTTTATAATGATACACATAGACTGAAAGAGTCGATTTCCTTGCCGGAAGAACCTGACGATGAGTTTCATCTTTCCGGAGAACCACACAGGAAACGGAAGGTGGTCTCATTACCAGTCACGATCTTTGACCTTATAAACCTTTGGTCTTCCATCCACTGCCATTGAGTGTATAATCTAAAGAATGAATAAAACATAAAAAACCACATAAAATTACTATTATTTTATCAAAAATAATAGACTAAAATATAATATTCTTCAATCTTCTAATGATCAGTATGTCAATATCAGAATTTAATACATAAATATGCATGTTTTGGTTTTCTTATTTAATCAAGAGTTTAGGTGGACAATTAGTAATGAAATACCATAAGGGATGAAGTCATAAAGGATTCCAACACTCAACTAAGAGCAGAAATTAAAATATCCCTTATCTTTAATTATTATTCAGGCTAACTTCCAGCACAAACTACGACTCGTTCAAACCCAGTGGATTGGATAGGATGATAATTTAAGCCAATGGCTAGGTACTGATCATTCAGCACTATTTTAGCTTAAAAACATTATTTCAAAATTGGGCCTGAATAAGAAATAATTTAGAAGAAAAAAAACTACATACAAGGTCTATCTGTAAGAACATAAACATGAGAAACGTGTATCAATAATCATCAATTCCTTTCTTCTACGATTCACGTGATGTTTAAATGTTTAAGGAGGAGTAAAGTTTAGTGCATTTTTCCATTTGTTGATTAGTTTCTTTGGTTCTTCAACCGAATTCCATTCTTTCTCTTCCAGGTGCAAGAACTGATAAAGAAAGGGGGATTTAGGGCAACGTGAACATATTTTCATTGAAACATATGTATTTCCTACAAACCTCACGATATCGCTGATAGCTGCATTTGATTATATTAATGCAAAAGGGTGACATATTGACTGACTAACAGAATCTTATTCTAAAACCTTTAATCATTTTGCCCCTCCAAAAACTACTATTGGAAGCCTGTCAGAATCCATTAATGTTTTCTATACTGTACTTCTTTCTCTTATATATCCAACCAAAATTTATTTATTTTTCTTCAGTTTCTGACAACTTTTTCATCATTCAATAATTGTTTTTTTTATTTCTCTGAGACAAATATATTTTATATCTGCTTTAATTGTCACTCCCTCAACGTTAACTACTGTCAAAATGTCATATAACTGCAGACAACATGTTGACAATTATCTGATTACCATATGTCGGCATCACATACTACCATCGTATTTTATCAACTACCATTATTACAGGACATAATAGTGTAATAATTCACCTACTGTCATTATCTCTTATAAGCATCTGTCATCGTATCACTTTGTACCGCACGTGTATCACACACGCTCGTACACTGTAACGATATTTCTTTATATATATATATATATATATATATATATATATATATAATATATATATATATATATATATATATACATATAATATATATATATATATATATATATATATATATATATATATATTATCGCTATCGCTCTCCCCTCTGATCTATTTAAGCCTATATGTTCTTGAATTTTTGTGCTGTTCTTGCTTGGAATGGGTTGTATATAAACTCACGCTTAGTCGAAATAAAGTTTGTTGCATTCACCTCGCTTCTCAGTTATCACCTAACAGGCGCCTCGCAAAACTTCGTATTTTCATTCCCTGTCGGTTTCGTCCTCTGATTAAGGTCTGCTAATAAATCCTAATAATCTTTTCATCAATTTTTCAATATCATGAAATGTATGAATGTCATCAGTCATTGCACTAACTAGGCAAAGTAATATTTTGATTTAAACGCATAAGTTCTTTTCTTATCTTCCTCGCTGACAAAATAGAGATTACTAACACATGGCTTATTCTCTCTGGAAGCGTTTCCTTGTATTGCCTCGACCCACAGAGCAACAGCTGCGTTGTTCCCCTTTTCCAAACGTCGATACCATAAAAATGTCAAAATACGTTTGTGCCCAACGTTTCAAGAGAAGCAAGAGAACAACGAAAAAGAATCAAACCCTCCCTTTTTGTTTCTAGTGTTTCTGGGCATTGTTCGAGAGAGAGAGAGAGAGAGAGAGAGAGAGAGAGAGAGAGAGAGAGAGAGAGAGAGATTATTTACTTGTTTGCCGCTGTTAATTATACTCCTGATTCCTTAGTAATGCTCCTATAAGTATATTGTTAAATGAAATACGTGTGCGTGTGCAGTACTTCCACAATAGAGGTTTTCTCCTTTAGAAGTGTGGCAGTTTAAATAAATAAATATATAAATATATAAATATATATATATATATATATATATATATATATATATATATATATATATATATATATATATATATATATATACACACACAATACTTGTGATTCTCTTAGTAGCAAGTACTGTGCCTATTTTAGATTGAAGATTCATAAACTTGATAAAAACCTCTTGGCATCATTGTGTATTTTTTCAGTTTTCGATAAACAAATCCATATAATTACGTTAGTTAACCGTATTGGAAAATCGTTGTCAGTAGTATATCAACTTGAAAAAACAAATTATAATATTTTTGACATATAATATTTGAAAAGTACGGTATCTAATTTTCACAAGAACATCTTAAACTAAATCAGACTGCTTCTTTCAACATCATCATCGCCATTTTCATACTAACAATTTTCGCGATAAATTGTGTAGAGAATGTTTCTTTCTAGGCTCAAAACATACAAATGTTTTAGAAGAAAAAACTTCTAGCTAGTATGGAGGGTTTCAACCTATGAAAATGCTTTGATGTTTCTGCTATGTTTTGACTAACAACGCGGACACGTTTTCATTTGATGTCCGGCAGAACTGATTAGATTTCCTCCTCAGTTTCCTTCATTAACCTTACCTTTCCATTTGGGTAAAAAATAAATAAATAAATAGTTGAACGATTATAGGAAAGAATCTTTCTCTAATTACTTTAATGAACTATTGTAAGGACAAACTTTCACAGCTACTTACGGATACGTCATTGACTTAAGACACGTCATTGACTTGACGAAGACTATTTTACTGTGTGATTTATTGCTACATTCATTAGTGTCAAATTCAGCATTCTTATTTATGGCAACATTATAATATTCTAATACAGTGCGTCTGTGAAAAAATTTCAAAAATCCACTACAGTAATGAATCTACTGTCGAACTTTTACATATATCCCTCAATGGCAACAAGAAATTGAAAATGCAAATAGTACACAAGGATTATTATATAACCGTTAGATCGAATTATTTCTTAAATAAGTATATATATACTGTATATATATGTATATAATATATATATATATATATATATATATATATATATATAAATATATATATATATATATATATATATATATATATACACACACTATATATATATATCATATAAATGCATATATATATATATATATATATATATATATATATATATATATATATATATTATATATACATACATACATACATATACATATATATATATATATATATATATATATATATATATATATATATATATATATATATATATATTCTTTTTCTTTCCTACCATTAAGGGGTCAGTTGTCTGATGCACCGTCTCAAAGGCCTTCTATCACAGGTATCCTCTTCCACCAACCGCTCTTCTCCAAATCATCCTTCACCTTATCTCGCAATCTAATTTTCATTTTAACTTTTGCTCTCCCGCCTTATCAGGTTCCTCCGAAGCCCTCCTCACTCCCTCCCCACCCTCCATCCTCTACACGTACCCACACCATCTCAGTTGTGATACTCCTATCATCTCAATAATCTTTACAATACCTGCCATTCTTCTTATTTCATCATTTTTCAATCTCTAAAGCAGTGATATTCCCATAACCCACCTCAGCATTCTTATCCCTGTTTTCTCAAGCTTTGCTTCCTCTTTTCATCTTAAAGCCCAAAGTTCTCTGATCTATACATTAACACTGGTCTTATTACTGTGCTATAGATCTTGACTTTTACCTTGATTTGCATTTTCCTATCTCATACCACTCCTGCTACCTTCCTCCACTTTCCCCATGCTGCTTTTATCCTATTCTCCACTTCAGGGCACTCCAAAATCAAACCATTGTTCTCTAGTCTTGGGCAGTGCCATAGCCTCTGTACCATGGTCTTCCACTATCTTGGGTTACAGTTCTTTTGCTTTCCTCGCTAGGCTATTTTCCCTGTTGGGGCCCCTGAGGCTTATAGCATCCTGCTTATCCAACTAGGATTGTAACTTAGTAAATAATAATAATAATAATAATAATAATAATAATAATAATAATAATAATAATAATAATAATACGAAGCCAAATATATTGTTCCGATTTGAATATTGAAATAAACCAACGTTTTCCCCTTCCCTCTCATCAATGCAGCTGGTTAAAATGAATACATAAACTAACTAAATTTCAAAATCTAATTATGATGCTACAGATGAAGTTGTGCATAAGAGACGGCATAAAATATAATCCTCAAATAATAGTATGTGCTTATATATTTGTCCCCAAGCAACAGAGTGCGCAAAACCATTTGCACACGTTACAAGGACGTGTTATATAATATAAGGTAACAAATGGTAAACGATAATTATTTCATCTAAAATAAGTAAACCAATATATACTCATTTGGAAATACCCAAGTTAGACATTGCCGAACAAAGACTGCTGTAAGTTTCCACAACCAGAAAAAAAAATATAAAAAATTGTGGAATAATAATAATAATAATAATAATAATAATAATAATAATAATAATAATAATAATAATAATAATAATAATAATAATAATAAGGATTAATCACCATCATAAGTAAAATCGGAGCAGGATACCTGAAAGTAGGATTAAAGGCTTCCAGAAACTATGAGGAATTGTGCCAAAAATTATGACAAAAGGACCAACCCACAGTTTTACACTGAAGAAACAAATGGCACTGGACTGTGGGAGAACGTTGTACCGCAACAGAATGTGCTGCTAATGCCAGGAAAAGCAAGTGGCTTGCCCCAGTTCTTTGCATTCATGCACAGTGCATCGAGTTGATTTGCCAGCTGATACAGGAATATATATATATATATATATATATATATATATATATATATATATATATATATATATATATATCTATATATATATATATATATATATAGGCCTATATATATATATATATATATATATATATATATATATATATACAGAATATATATATATATATATATATATATATATATATATATATATATATATATATTCGAATTTATATAATATACGTTATTATGTACATTAAAATAACGGAGAGCAAACGCTGAGACAAATATATATATAACATTGGGAAAATATTTCATTTTATCTGATTCACTTGAAACATTAATGCTAATAGATCAACTTAGTGTCGTTCGTGAAAAACATCAATTTATTGCAATAACATTTTATGAAAAATGGAAATGTTAACACAATATTTTTTAATACTTTTAAGCTTTTGAGCCCGTTGTTTTCACCAACTGCTATTTTTGTACCGCTCAAAAGGTGTTTAAAGGTGATAACTATCTAAAACAGTAAAATCATAAATATAGGATGTAAGGCTAAATTTAACACATATATACATTTAAGTATTATAACAAACCCAGAGGGGATAGCTGCAAGCGTTTAGTATTCTAGTTTTCAATAAGTGTCTCGAAATTAAAACTTAACCAAGTTCTTTTTCTCATCAACAAAAGCACAGTGGGCTCACGAACTTCGCCTAATCACTCTACCTTAATCTGGAATAAAACCTCAATCTCCCAGCGGTGTGTGTTTTGATAGATAGACCTTAATACTGTTTTTGGCTTTGTATGGGATTTTGATTGCGTGCACTTGCATACAAATAGCAGTAAGAATTAGAAGTAATAAGCATACCAGTTTATAAAGACATAGTCAACGAGCCGATTTTGGGCTGAAGTTACGAATACTGTTTAAGATATAAAAAATGTACCTCATCTTTCTAGGCACCAGGCGGGGATACATTGCTATAAAAAAAAAAAGGATTAAAAGGGAAAATCTTTTATTGTTCGACTTGCCTTACAGGTTGAACATGAACCTATATTGAAACTCGCAAAAACATTGCGTTTGAAATACGAGATGGAGAAGAACTGACCTTGTGTCGGTTGGGTTAGTAACAGGAAACGCTTTCAGAGACAAAAGCCACATGCCAATATCCTCTGCAACATCCGCGAGTGAGAAAAGAAATGAAAATGTTCCATATGAACGTTAATTTTTTCATGACATTTGTGTTGTTTAATCTAAATTTAATCTCTTCAGAAAATAGTATATATCAACGTTAGTTTCTTGAAGTTTTCAATGTGGTAGTTCTTATGAGAGTTCCAGTACTCAATTTAACTATTGTAAAAAGAAATATGTGAAATCATACATACACAAGTAAAGATCGATTTTAAGGAACATGTGTGTGGATTAAATAAAATGAAATTTTACGAAATAAGAAAAGTCTAAAAAAAAAAAAAAAAACTTTAAACTAGCTGCTAATCCACAGGTATTTTACATCTCAGAATTTTTCTTTTTTCTTCAGTAATAATCTCACAAAATAAACACACACACATACACACACACACACACACACTCACACACACACACACACATATATATATATATATATATATATATATATATATATATATATATATATGTATATATATATGAAACTTAAGAATAATACGAAATAGAGGCATGAGTTTGACATGCATATGCCCCAGGAGCATTATGTCAAGATCGAGGTTTATTGTTACAGAAACACTCCATGATTTATTACGGTATTTCATACATCCACTTTGCTAACACAGCTAGTTGTCATATTTCTCTCAATAAAGTGTTGATCACATACTGCAGTTTTATGACTATTCAGTAAACTATTTGGGTTGTATAAGCGTTCGATTTATGTACACTTTCGAGATCTTTGAATTTCCATACCAACTTGGTCTAGAGCAATAATTTAAGGGGAGTAGGCTAAAGACAATAGCAGTTGATGCTACTACTGCAGCTGATCTAACTCTTGACTCTCACTCTTTCACTCTCTCCAACCTCTCCCTCAACAACAAATATGCATGCATTTCCACGTGACGTTCCAATTCACTTCAGTAAATATATGTGCATATCGACTAACTCACTAATGAAGCGATCGGTGAATCAAACCTTTTCCAAGCGAAAGGAATTTCAATATAACAGGCATATAAACGATCAAGTCGAGAGCCTTCCAATGTTTCTTGACTAATGGAATTGTATCAACAAGCACAGTAGTGAAAAGGAAATTGATTTGCTATTGAATGATATCTACGGTACAATAGCAGATATTTATAAACCCGTTTATATATATATATATATATATATATATATATATATATATATATATATATATATATATATAAATGCACACAAACACAATAGGTTATGTAGGTATGCACTGATAAGCTTGGAGTTCGGTGATAAAAATTACAACTGTACTTGAAAACAGAAGTCTTGAATAGACATATTTCATAGAGAGCAGTGGTCATACAAAACAAAGCAAAATTTAATTACCTGGTGATACAGACCATCACTACGGTAAATGCATATTCCTATTACATTTAAACCTACAACTAAGTTATGTTAATTTCTTATGAAATTTTATATGTTTAGATCATTTATCTTGAAATACCTTTATCATTTTGTTAGAAGGTTATCCTAACAGGAAAATTATCTTTAACAGGAGAATTCCGTATACACCAAAACACATAATTAGAGAAACTGGTCTTATAGACACACTCAATCAAACCATAATAAAATATACAAATTACCTTGTCGAATATATCACAAACGATATAATTATTTCACTTCCATCTTTATTATGAAAATATTTTACTATGGCTTACAGAACTCGTAAGTTTATCGAGTGTTAAAACAGATTGTTGCTTCATAGTAAAATCTTCGACGGCAGAGATTTATCCAAATGCTACGAGAAATTAATGGTCGTCTAAAGTTTTAACAAAATTAATCAGCAAACTGCTACGGATGCTCAATATCCGGTTTCGTACGGACTTGTCACACCGAAATGAAGAGAATTGTGGTGTTGAAATATTTCTCAGTTGGTACTAATATAGTATTTACTAGTACTTTTCGAACAAGAAATAAATATATTTTGGTCACAGTTAAATTTCGAATTGAAGAATGAATATTGGAATTTTTTCACGTCTCGATATGAAATTAAGTATTCCCCGAAAATAAGCTTGTCGTAAAATTCTATCACTGCTTTAGTAGTGGAAAGTTTTTTTTTTTTCTTAGAAGAAAAAGATACGATTAAACCAATCAAGGCATCTACTGTACTCTCCGTAAAAACTTAATCGTTCCCCTACCCTTTTTGATCAGTGTTTTTTGTCTAGTCTTCCCCCAACATTCATTTTGTGACAACCAACCGTTCCTTCGCCTGGCTGCCTTTCAATCCCCATGTGTCATTTACTAAAAAACTTGAGTGGTCCCATACCTCGCTTCCCTTCTGTAACTCACTCAGTGGGACAAACAACGGCGGGGAAAGGTTCTGGGATTATAGTATATATAAATATAAATATATATATATATATATATATATATATATATATATATATATATATATATATATATATATATACAGTATATATATATGTATATATAAATATATATATATATATATATATATATATATATATATATATATATATATATATATATATATGCAAGTTTTAGGATAGAGACGTTAATTAAAGTATGTTTGGGTCTTCGTTTACAGAATTAATGTCTTTTTAAGTACAAGTTTGCATCACATACCTGTTTACAAGTGAATTACATTAGCAAAAGTCATACACATCCGCTTTACTTGCCTCCAAGTATATTACACTGAATTCCCCCCACGTAAATATTCATAGGCCTCATCAAATTTCCATAGCAGAGGCAATCAGGCTTAACACGAACTCCTACAGTAATAAATGCGATTAGCAGAAGCCACGTCAACGATAATCCCTTGTCGGGAATTCCGTGGATGAATAATCGAAACGGCGACCGAGGGCTGGGAAAGAAGCAGAAGCCACATGCAAAATGTGAAGGTAAGATGAGAAGGAAGGACATTTCCACTTTAAAAAAGAAAATAATATGTTTTATTCCTTTGCTGACTAAATAAAATTAGAGAGATTGGCACATTGGGTCACAAAATGGGGAAAAGGAACCAGCAAAGAATGAGAGAAAAAAAGAAGATTATGATCTGTAGTTCCTTTAATATTTGCAATTCGTTTGTTTATACAGAGAGAAAGGTGGGTAAGGAAATACATTTTTTACACAAGTGGCCAAAATAGCAAGTATTTGAATTTGAATTTAAGCTCGAATTGCGGAAATTTATCTTCGCAATTAAATCAAGACGTGAACTGAAAACACAGCTGGGAAGAGAACGAAACTATTTAAGTAGAGGTTGTCACAGAAGCCTCACAAGAAATGCAGAAGACTTTAATTTGAATTTAATTCTAAATCTTATCGACTCATTTCGTAAAAAATCTGTCTCGTTTGCATTGCAGGATTCAATAAACTTCGTAGCAATTTGCAGTTAACCAACTCACATATAAAATTTCAAGAAAGTAGGTATATGCTTGCAATATGAGGGGCATGAATTATTTGCAAAATGACAATAAATAAAAAAGTTGAACTTCAAGACAAGTGTACTGTGTTATTAGCCAGAGAGATTATTCTGCGATTCAACTTTTACGGTAAAGTAATTACCTGAGCACGTTCGAAATACGAACATTTTGTGTCAAATGTCAGGATCCCAGAACGCAAATGACATTATGAAATAATAAAGGAATGCCAAATTCCTAAATTTCAGACTAATTCAAGTCCTTTTTTTTTAAGTTTTGCGAATGGAAATAAACTGTGGAGTAATGAGCTTGTCGTAAAGTCAGTCAATACCCAAGGTTGTCAAAATGGTTGCTTGATATATTGAAGGGAATTGGAACATGTAAGTAGATGCGAGAAGGCAAAGGTAGAACTTCATACGATAAGAAGTGGTAAAGCGCATGAAAGGTGACGTAAAGAGAAGATCGAGAGAAAGGCGATTGTAACCAATACAATGTTTTGCAGGAGAAATACTGGGATTTTGCTCAGAGTTTAGTAATTCTTAAAAGATTGTTTAAAGTGGATATAGGAAAACAAAATAAGATCAATAATTGGGAAGAAGGATGAGTGAAATAAGTATGTTCTGGTAAACAAAGAACAAATAATAAAATTATGTGATTTATCGACACGTATATTTTTCAATGAATGTAATAATCACAATATATAAACAAGTGAAGACTTAAGTTATGTAATATCAAAGACAAGTAAGGCTGATTCCTGTTTTTGCTAATAAATAAACACCCTGTAATATGTTGTTAAAAAGCCATCTTTCCAAAACTATAAGCTGAAGCCTATGAAAGTGGTTAAGCATTTAAAAAGAAAAAAAAAAAAGGGAAAACATCTAAAGTTAAGGATGGGTAAATCAGAAACATAGATAACGAAGGTAATAAGGAACTGCGCTTTGTGCGTTAACCTCTCCTGTTTCAATAAGTATACTTCACTTGCTATCCTCCATTCTGGCTGACAACTTCACATAGTCAACGAGCAAACAGGTACCTGCCTCTCTGCATAGGTCAAGAGAGGTAAAAGGCAGTTTTCAGGACATACACTAGACCTTTGGCTTCACATATCATGGCCCAGAATAGGAGTTCCTGTCTACTACTTTATAAAACCGGACGAGTCCCGAACTCAATTAAAAGTTTGTAAATATAAACACGTATAGAATTCAGGTCACTGTCACAAGGTAATTTTTCTTTCTTTAACTTTTTCATGGACTCGAAATGTCATGCGACTCTGAATTACTATTATTTTCTAAACCTTATTCTATTTCCCGTTAAGCAAATTGTTATTCTTCTCAGCATATTTTTTCGTAAAAGCTAAACATGCTTCGAAAACCCTCAACAGCAATCGATCTTTTAAGCAAATACTATAGCAAAATATAAAAATAAATCTAATTTCGTAATTGACATGCTGTAGAGATACTTTGTTTTAATATTTTAACTACTTTAAAATGTTCATATAAATAAATATACTTGGTACTCAGTTAATACACACACAAATTTAGATAAATATGAGTTTTTGAAACAAAAGAAAACAAAATAATCTATATATATATATATATATATATATATATATATATACATATATATATATATATATATATATATATATATAGATATCTATATATATATATATATATATATATATATATGTATATATATATATATCTATATCTATATCTATATATATATATATATATATATATATATATATATATATATGTGTGTGTGTGTGTGTGTGTGTGCGTGTTTGTAAATCATTGGAAATTTTACAAAACATGGAGGATGGAGAAGCAGATTGAAATAGGAATAACAAAATAAATGTAAAAATAAATACAATAAAAAAAACGGTAGTAGATTAAGAGTAATTCAAAATTGATTTCCCATTAAAAATGAAAGTTACAATTATGAGTAGAAAGGAATGGACTAGCATTGAGCAAATGGTATTTATTTTATTTATTTTTCATCGTTTTCGGAAATTTTTGATAATTCCCACTGTTATCCCCCATTTTAATCTCGTGACTGGTTCTTTATTCACCGAAGTTCACTCTATTACTCTGTAATTTGAGATATTCATAAGGTCCACTATTATTGCTAGTGCATTACAAGGAAATTGATTCACTAGTCAAAATTATCTTTAACAAAACAATAAGTTCACATCACGGTTCTTTTTATCCTAGAATGAAATACTGGGTTTCTTACGATATAAAAAGTGACAAAAATATAAAAAGAGAAATGAAGAATTATGGATGTCAATATTCCTACAAAAAGACCTTTAGAAAGGGACGTGAGCCTGATGACGCTAGAAACGACTTAGGTCATTAGCGGTGATAGAAAAAAGCATTAAATACTGAGAGAGAGAGAGAGAGAGAGAGAGAGAGAGAGAGAGAGAGAGAGAGAGAGAGAGAGAGAGAGAGAGAGAGAGAGAGAGAAACTTCCTTTACATTATGGAGAGAAAATCTGAATAGGACAATTAAACAACTGGTAGTCAATGAGATACAGTAGTCACCCATTAAATTATCTATTGTATGAAATAAACTAATATTTTAATCAAAGTATATATATATATATATATATATATATATATATATATATATATATATATATATATATATATATATATATATAATGCATACACTTTGCTTCACTAGTGAAAGATCCCAGATTCCATTCCTGAATGAATAGGAATAATTTAGGCCAGTTCCATTCAGTTTCATTATGACCATAGCAGATAATTACATGAGCTAGGGGAGGGATATGTTAAAGTGTTAATCAATACATTGACAATACATTGTAGGTAGTAAGTTGGCCAAGGCACCGGCCGCCCGTTGAGATACTACCGCTAGAGTGTTATGGGGCCCTTTGACTGGCCACAGTACTACGTAGGACCCTTCTCTCTGGTTACGGTTTTTTCCCTTTGCCTACACAGACATTGAATAGTCTGGCCTATTCTTTACAGATTCTCCTCTGTCCTCATACACCTGACAACACTGAGATTGCCAAACAATTCTTCTTCACCCAAAGGGTTAACTGCTGCACTGTAATTGTTCAGTGGCTACTTTCCTTTTGGTAAGGGTATAAAAGACTCTTCAGCTATGGTAAGCAGCTCTTCTAGGAGAAGGACACTCCATAATCAAACCATTGTTCTTTAGTCTTGGTTAGTGCCATAGCCTCTGTACCATGGTCTTCAATTGTCTTGGGTTAGAGTTCTCTTGCTTGAGGGTACACTCAGGCACACTGTTCTATCTAGTTTCTCTTCCTCTTTTTTTTTAAGTTTTTATAGTTTATATAGGAAATATTTATTTCAATGTTGTTACTATTCTTAGAATATTCTACTTTTCCTAATTCCCTTTCCACACTGGGCTATTTTCCCTGTTGGGGCCCCTGGGCTTATAGCATCGTGCTTTACCAACGAGGGTTGTAGCTTAGCATTTAATAATAATAATAATAATAATAATAATAATAATAATAATAATAATAATAATAATAATAATAATAATTACGTATAGTCATGCTCGAAGAGGTATGATAAAAATGCCCTTGGTCAATATTTCGTTTTACTGACTTTTCCTCCTTCTCAAGAAGTAATGTATAATTCGCAAATTTTATATTGGTAAAACAGGTAAATTCCTCGAAAACCTAATTGAATAACATAAGAAAATTGTCAGATATTCTCAAGATAACAATGTAAATGTTTATCCATATTAGAGATGGAAAAAAAGATTCACTCAAACAACTTCTTAGAAAGAAACAATCGAATCCAATTTCATAAAAGAAAGTTTTGATAACAATTTAAATATATGACATGAAATCTACAAAATGGATGCATTTATATGCAAAGAGATCAGCAAGCATCGTTAAATTTTATTTAGCACTTCTAGTACCTCAGATTATAAATGCCTATGTGAGATTAATGCTTCGGATCTAAGCCACTATTCACACGCATGAACAACCAGTGTATAGTTATATGCGTATCTGTTTTGTTACTACTTTTTTGCGCGTGTTTATATATATATGCATTGATATGTAAAACATGTACAAATGGGTATGTAATTGTATGTTTATGTGTATATGATTATATGTGCACGAATGTGTATATCTATGTTTATACATGTGCCCAAGCACGTATATGGGTGTGGTTGCATCTATGTATACGAGTATGTATTTGCATGTTTGTGGGTAAGTACAGTATGTATGAATATGTTTCTGTGTTTACATGGATTAGGTTTTCAAAAATCGTTAAAGATAAACGCATATAAACATAAAGAAATTGTATCCGAAGGCATAAAAGAGAAATCACCTGACATCCGAAATGACCCTTTGAAGTATGCCACCTGGCTAATAGGATATGATCTTCGCCCACGTAAACACCTGACAGTTTGGGTCCTCGCCGGTAGCTTGTTTTCTCTGACACATTGCTCTACAAATATCTGTATGTATGTTTGTACTTTCGCTGTACCATATATGATGTAAATGTCTCCCTAAATAAAACAGTCCTCTAGAAGAAGTAAGACTATACTAGTCAGGATTCACTCTTGTATTTTCATTTTCTTTCGTCCTTATGCATATACACACACACGCGCACACACACACACACACACACACACACACACACACACACATATATATATATATATATATATATATATATATATATATATATATATATTAATGTACACCAGATTTACGACTAAGTATAAGAAGAGCATAGGAAATACTAATTTGAAAAATTAAGGCGCTTCACCCCCCCCCCCTTTCAAAACCAAAGGTCCTCCTCCTCCTCCTCCTTAGATGTCACATGGTTTTTTCTCTTTAAATATAATCATTTGATGACAATCACAGTGAAAACCTTTTTCTGAAATTCTCGTAAAAACACACAAGTAAATTTGGGCGCAATCACATCACTACAACAGAAAACAAACAAATCGAACTAAAACCTTAATTGCATTCCCTACAATTTTTTTTTTTCGTTTTAAGGTCCCCTAAAAACCTTGTATGATTATTAATGTTCAAGAGAAATAAATTCCAATGAGTAACTTAGAAACTGAGCAAAGCGTAAGGAATAGTTCGGCTGAAGAAAGAAAAAATAATAATCACATCATATCGTCAACAACTTCAAAAGTAAGTTGTACAAATAATGTTTTTCCACAAATTATTTTTCTTTTGTGGACATCTTGAAAGAAAATCGTATACAGTAAAAAAAGTGGTTCATACATCAGTTTTTAACCGAGTAAAAAGGAAGTCATTAACTCCACCAACGAAGTTGGAAGGAGGTTATGTTTGTGTGTGTGTGTTTATTTGTGAACAGCTTCCTGACCACAATTTTAATCGTAGAGTAATGAAAATTGCAGGGATTAACTGTTATGTAATAAAAAAACCGGAAATTATGAAATTTTGGTAGGTCAAGGTCACGGATGCCCCGGAGATTTGCTAATGATGTCCACAATCAAGATGTGAAAGTAGTACCCCTTTTCACAAGTGATATGCTTAGGGATACCAAATCTCGCTATCCACCCTGAGAGTAAGTACATGAGGCAGACGCAGTTTTCATGGGAATGGCTTCAGGCTAACGAGAGGAGCGGTCAATGACAGTAAACAGGTAAAGGTGTCCTTGTGATGTGGATAGGGGACCTACTACGTCGACGTGAATGTGGGCAAAATGATACCGAGGTTGAGGAAAAGTGCCCACTCCTGAATCAGTGTATTGATGTACTTTTGGAGCTTGGCATGAGGTACAGCTGTGGACTCAGTCCTTAGCATCCGTAGCAATGCCATTCAAAATGAACTTAGTCTTCGGTAGATGTTCAGTAGATCAACACGAGGGATGTGAGAGGCCATGGCTGAAATCAAACACCTGTCGGACAGGTATCCACGGTCACGGAGTACCAGTAATGACATCACAGAGGAGAGTGGTGTTGGAGTTGTCGAGGACGACATCTTCCCAACGGAAGGATGTGTAGGATATATTATATACTTATAGTCAGGATCTTTACGTTCGGCTTCGGCCGAGGCATTGTAATTCAAACCCGAGAAAATGGCGACCAAAGTGTTTCCTGACAAGACATTGGCAACAGGATTCATTTTCCTAGGGAAGTGTTGAAGGGTGCAGTTGTATTCAGCCACAGCAGAGATGTGTTGGCATTGAAGGGCGGACCAGGCATCAGACTGTTGAGTGAAGCCATGTACCAAGAAAATGTGGTCCATGTGAATGACGAAGGGCATACCCTCTAAGAAATTCTTTGCATTGCAGAAGGCCACTTCCTGAAGGTGACTCCACTTCAGGTCTTTGGGCTTGCCCTTGAGGGGGGCATAGAGGGGAGCAAGAGTGGAGGTGATGGCTGGCAAGAACCAGTTATAATAGGTTATCATACCCACGAATTCTTGTAGTGTTTTGATTGTCGAGGACGTGGGAAAGATCTGAACCGCTGATCCTTTCTGAGGGAGGGTTGGACGCCTGCAGGAGTAATATAGTGCCCTAAAAATCATATTTTGTTGTCGCCAAAGGTACACTTGTCATACCGGACAACAAGGCCGTTCTGTTGCAGGAGGTCAAGAATGATGCGTAGGTGACGGAGGTGTCATTCACGTAACATAAAAAGAAAGGAAGGTCCCCTAGGATGTCATCCAAGAGGCATTAAAAGTCGCTCCAGCATTATGAGGGCTAAAACAGGAGTAGTTAAAAGTGTAAATCTCAAAGGGGATGGTTTTGGCGGTCTTGGGGATATCGTTTGGGTTCATAACCACCTGGTAATACCCCTTCAAGAGGTCGAGAGTGGAAAACATCATGGCTTTGTGCAAATAGGAGGTAATGTGTCAGCGATGTTAGGGAGGGGGTAGTGCTCCGGTTCCGTCTGCATGTTTAAGACACCTGTAATCCTCTTAAGTGCACACGAAGCCATTTTTCTTCAGCAAGATGTGTAGGGGTATTGACCATGAGCTTGAGGCTTTTTGGCAAAGGCCCTTTTCCTCCATTTCGGCAAATGTTCGTTTAGCGGCTGGTAAACGATCTGGGTTCAGAGGTGTAGACCCAAACGGCGTTTATTTCTTAACACAGTTGATTTCTTAGCTTCTAAGATTTCTTTGACAAGTTAGCTAGAAGAGGTTTCTTTTGTATTTATAGAAACATCGGTAATGATACTCCATTGGGTATAATTAGGTGTCATAGGTCCAACCCTCTTCGTTACTGTGCTATTTCTATAACTCCTTAATAATAAAAAGTTTTTAAAATTCTTTTGTCAAAACGTCGGAATACATAAGCTTAGATTAATCATCTGTTCCAGAGTTTTCCCTTTCGATTCTGCAAGGTCTTGGTATTAGCAATGCTCGTCTTACAATTTCCAATCTTGTATACGAATCCCTAGTTTCTGATTTATTTTGCTTCAGAGCCGATGTTCCCCGTTTTAATAATATTACTCTTGTCTTCAACCATATACGGATAGAGATAGTAGATATTTTTTAGCATCATTATTGTATTCTTAAGTAATAGTTTGCTCAGTAATAACAAATTGGAATGTAATCTCCGGAATTCTATCGGGCAGTTTTTGGCCCTATACTTTTAATATCTTATACACATAAGGGGTTTGACCCTGGAAACGAGCATATTACTCCTGCCGATGATGCTGCTCCATTTGCATAGATCCCATCCCCTGGGGTTGCTCAATCTCTTCACCGAGATCCATACAAAATTAGTGGTTGATGAAAATTATATGGATAAAGTTAAATTCCAAGGCATGACTACTGGTTGCTGTATTGGATCTTAAAAACTTTTCATTGGAAATATTTCTTTAAATACATGAAATTTTTTTTTGCAATTTCCCCTTTGATGAAAGCTCATCAAAATATGAAAAAAGTTAAATAATATAAATATTTGAACTAAAGAGTATAATATTTTTGGTGAACACCTTGTATAGACTTATATAACTTATAGAACATGAACGTACGTAAACACTTATGTACTTGAAAGATTTGCCGAAGTAACATTTTTTTTTTTTTGTACAACAGTGCATCATAATAATCAATCACGCTCTGTCTTTTGAGGCTTAGACATCTGGTGATCAAAAGAAGTGTAAATAGGAAAATGTTCAGAGAGAAACAAAACTTATTTTCTCACACAGAGACGGAATAACCTAAATAGTTTGGAACCATTGCCGCAATAGATGAGTTTCAAAGTTATCAGAAAAGTTTAATGCTTCTCTGCGCAACATTTAGTTCACCATGGACATCTGAAATATAGTGTCTTTGTCACTTATTGACTTCTCCCTAAAATGGTAATCAATTTACTCATTCCAGTACCCGGGATTTCAAAGAAGATCCTCAGACCACCAGCGAGTATAATAAAAGGTTATTCTAAGTTTGGCAAATATTTCTACGTATCTAAATGTATATATGCATAGGGTCGTAATGGTACTTCGTATTATACATGCATACTTGCGCATCATACAAAATCCTACAAATATGCAAAGGCAAATACACCTATTCACATACAAATGCATGTCACTACATATCTCTCTCTCTCTCTCTCTCTCTCTCTCTCTCTCTCTCTCTCTCTCTCTCTCTCTCTCTCTCTCTCTCTCTCTCTCTCTCTCTCTCTCTCTCACATTGGCTAAACACACACACACACATATATATAAATATAAATATATATATATATATATATATATATATATATATATATGTATATATATATATGTATATATATATATATATATATATATATATATATATATATATATATATATCTCGCAAAATTCTTTTTCCTTCAAGGAATTATACGTTCCCTGAAAAGTACTCCAATAGATATTGGGTCCATTTATCGGCAGGACAAGTGGTGATTCATTTAATTTCGCTGCTCGAAATACAAAACCTTCCTCTAGTATATTTCCAAGATCTTTTTATTTACGGAATGATTTTCGATCAGGAGAACGAATGACCTGCAACCTTTAATATTGCGTCCACTGCAATACCGACAGGCATAGGAATCTTTCGACGTAATGTTTGGCATCCTTGTATTACGAAAGGAAAGAAAACAACACGTAAAAAATGAATTGTTATTATAAAACCCGACTAACCTGTAATTAATAACTGAAACGTCACACACTTGAATAGTGCATAATACAGTACAATAAAAGAATGCACCAGTGAAACTGTAACAATAACAAGAATAACCATTTCTAGTTCACTGCAGATCCTAGGTCTCAAGTATGTCCTTAGTCATGTCTGGGGATTGGCCATTTTCATCATCAGCTGGACATTACGGAATGGTGAGGGGGAGACTTTAGTCTGATCGTTCATAGCAAACCAACCTAGTATATGTGGCCCTGACATGTAAGTACAGCTTTGCTGATCATGGCGATACAAACCTTTCACCATGTATATCCAACATTCTCTGAATTATCTGAATTACAGTATTTGGCTTACGTATCATGAAAGAACGTCCACTTTAGAAGGAACAGCAATCAATAACAAAAATGAATACCATAATGATGAATATTAATGCAAGCAGAAAAGGCACTCGACTAACAGAATTACCTCAAAGTTGAACCCATTAGT
>NC_090727.1:9499595-9532095 GCF_036898095.1 Palaemon carinicauda | reverse complement strand
ATGAGAATTTGAATCAAATTTGGAAATGCACCGGTATTCCATATTTCTCCTAACAGAGAGACCAACGAGTTGGGAGAATTTTGAAGACTATTTCGGATTTAGTTCTTCAATATTCTCTACTTCTGTGCAGTTTCCGCCTTATTCTGCACAATCTTTAATTTTGGATCTTCAACATTATGGGATATACTTACTCATTTCAATTCCGCACAATCGTAAACTGATCAACAAATAATAACTAGTTCTCCTTTTCGGATACTTTATTTCTTCTCCTTCCTGTCTCCCCCTTCTTCCTGTATTTTCTGTCCGAATCCTTTCAAATAAATCAGTTATTAGTCTTGAAGATTCTTGTTTTGCTTTTCATAACTGCCTTCATGATTCCATTTGTCGTTGATACTTTTCGTCTTAGAAGAAAGAGGTCTTCAAAGCAAGAGTCTTGAAGATTTCTTCTTTCTCTCCATGAGGAAGAAGTCTTCAAAACGAGAATCTTGAAGACTTCTTCTTCCTCATGAAGAGAAGAAAGAAGTCTTCAAGATTCTTGTTTTGCTTTTCATGACTGCCTTTCTGATTCCAATTGTCGTTGATCCCTTTCTTCTTAAAAAAAGTCTTCAACACAAGAATCTTGAAGACTTCTTCTTCCTCATGAAGAGAAAGAAAAAGTCTTCAAGATTCTTATTTTGCTTTTCATGACTGCCTTTCTGATTCCACTTGTCGTTGATCCTTTTCTTCTTAGAAGAAAGAAGTCTTCAAAACAAGAATCTTGAAGGCTTCTCCTTTCTCTCCATGAGGAAGCAGAAGTCTTCAAAACAAGTATCTTGAAGACTTCTTCTTCCTCATGGAGAGAAAGAAGAAGTCTTCAAGATTCTTGTTTTGTTTTCATGACTGCTTTCCTGATTCCACTTGTCGTTGATCCCTTTCTTCTAAGAAGAAAGAAGTCTTCAAAACAAGAATCTTGAAGACTTCTTCTTCCACATGGAGAGAAAGAAGAAGTCTTCAAGATTCTTGTTTTGCTTTTCATTACTGCCTTCCTGATTCCACCCTTCATGTTTTTTTAAAAATAAGCTAGATACAGGAACTCTCTATTGTTGGCTGGGCGGGGCTGCCCCCCTCCCTGCTAGCCCGGAGGGTCTCCCCCTTCCCGCTGGCAGGGCGGGGCTCCCCCCTGCCCGCGGGCAGGGCGGGGCTCCCCCTTTCCCGCGGGCAGGGCGGGGCTCCCCCCTTCCCGCGGGCAGGGCGGGGCTCCCCCCTTCCCGCGGGCAGGGCAGGGCTCCCCCCTTCCCGCGGGCAGGGCAAGCTCCCCTTTTCCCGCTGGCAGGGCGGGACTCCCCCCTTCCCGCTGGCAGGGCGGGGCTCCCCCCTTCCCGCTGGCAGGGCGGGGGCTCCCCCCTTCCTGCTGGCAGGGCGGGGGCTCCCCCCTTCCTGCTGGCAGGGCGGGGCTCCCCCCTTCTCGCTGGCAGGGCCGGGCTTCCCCCCCTTCCCGCTGGCAGGGTGGGGCTCCACCCCTTCCCACTGGCATAATTTATCATATATATATATATATATATATATATATATGCATATATATATATATATGTATGTATATATATATATATATATATATATATATATATATATATATATATCTATATATATATATATATGCATATAGATATATACATATATATATATATATATATATATATATATATATATAGCATCGAGTTTATATCCCCCACATATATAAAACTCAAGTTCAAAATAAATATCATCTTGAGAAACATTACAAATTCAATTCTCTAGAGCCATGATGTTCGTGAAATGAATCTTTATCTCACTAAGAGTTGGAATTGTTGAAAGACAAACAGGCAAGAATGGAAGTAATAGGAAGTAATAATGTTGTTTCAGGAAGGGTTGCAAGATTTCGGTAGGTTTGAATAAATGGATAAATTCCAGGAATTTAGAAGGTAAAAACTAATTACGTTTAATAAATCCAAAGAAATATCTTGCAATTCCAAATTATAAAAGGGGTCAGTGCGCAGTCCAGTATTCACCTCGTCAGAACTCTCAAAATGTACGTTTTGGTCCAATTATTATTATTATTATTATTATTATTATTATTATTATTATTATTATTACCTCCGCCAAAGAGGACATGTTTTCACCTCTTGTCTATTTGTTTGTCACCAACCTAACTCAAAGAGTTACGACCGAATTTTGACCACGTACTACAAATATATAAAAAACAATGGATTCAGGCCGAATCACGCTCTCTCTCTCTCTCTCTCTCTCTCTCTCTCTCTCTCTCTCTCTCTCTCTCTCTCTCTCTCTCTCTCTCTCTCTCTCTCTCTTAATGTCATTTAGGCCGGCATAACTCATGTAGTGTTTTTTTTTTTATTATTTTACATTGAACCATATCTGAAAGTACTTTTTCTTTCATCGGTGACTTGAACAAGACTAATGTCGAAATAATCTAATGTAGCTGTTAACGGAAGGAATTGTTTAGCTGTGATACGCCAATAATTTCTACATGATTTTCGGATTCATGATATATATACATACATATACATACATACATACATATATATATATATATATATATATATATATATATATATATATATATATATATATATATATATATATATATTTATATACACACACACATGTGTGTGTATGTGTGTATTCAGTATTTGTAGTGGATATTCGAAACGTCAAATGATAAAACGGAATGAAATATGGCAACTCGATTTGTAAAATTTGAATGCTTTCACTAGCAAAAACATTCCTTTGCTGTCTTTGATTCGTTAAGGTTGAAGAGGGTTCTGTCCATTTCATAGTACTAGTAAGAAGAGCAACACCTTTTCTGTTTTGTCATGGGAACACTAGAAACATCTGACGAAGTATTTCCCCCGGGTGTCTGCGTTCTTTTGATTCTAACTGTACACTGAACGGCTGGGAGTAACTAGCCCTGATATCGGATCAATTCAAAGGATAGCTGTTAGACACTAACAATGTAAAATCTTCATCATAAATACAAATAAAAAAAACTCAGTAATATTTTTCGGTTTGAGGATACTGTAGTGTTGCATAACTGCATAAAAATCACAGTAAAACGAATTCGTAATTTCACCCTGGGTGTCAATCGCAATACCCTTCCTTCTCTCTTTCCATTCCCTCTCCGGTGTTTGACAATTTGAATCCTTTTACCCAGGACTCATTCTAAGTGGGTCCTGCTTTTGTCTAACAGCTATTTTCACCAATAGCTAGTTTTATTAAATCCACGTTTTTAGTAGATTCCGGTATTCAAAGAAAATTTATAACAACATGTTTTTCTTATGCTTAGTGTAATTTATCCCAATTTGTGTTCAAAATATGTGAAAAGTTACAAAATTATGCAGTGTGTATCCGAAAACAAGCTCCTGTCGTTGATTTCGGCGGGCGTTGTTATTAAATTTAGAATTACCATCACGATACTTTATAATATATTTATTCTTTAACATTATTTATTGACAAAACCTATATCTGAGGGAGAAATATGGGTTAGTAAATAAGTTTCGAAAACAATTATAGTATTCGGACAAAATACTTCCGACCAATCAACTATTAGGAAACTAATAGTCTGTGCAAATCTGACTCACTAAAATAAATTGACTATAAATGGGAAATCACTAAGCCTATATAGTAACTCACATTCCTGTTTCAGTTTCACGTTTTCGTTAGTTATCGCATCTTCTCAATGTTTCTTTTTCATATAAACTATTTGATTTCTTTATATTTTGGAATTATAAAGAAATATATTCTCCAAAAGACGTTTAAAATTTAATCATTAAAGAGTCTTGTTCATAGAGTTTCACAAGAATTATTCCAAGAAAATCCAGGAGAAACTCAAATGTAGCCATAAAAATTCAATTTCATGGATAGGAAAAATAAACCTATTCACATGACACTTTCTTAGTGAAAAGTCATTGAAATTCTTCCCCTAAACGTTAGAAAATCAAATTGTAGGCGTAAGTGTCACTTCGTCTCTTGCCTTAACTCTGACATAACAACACTGGATCCCTTTGGTGATATATTCAAGAGAATCTGAAATGGGTATATTCGCACCCAAGTTATGTTTAAAACATTGAGATTCTGACTGACTAAATTAACACGGCGCCTCTCAATTATAGAATTTTCGTTAATAAATATACCGCTATTAAACAATCTATAAGCATTAGTAAAGTATAAGCAAAAGTACATAATAAATTTCGAATATTATAACAAAGTAATGAGAAGATGTAAATTTTCAGATCATGCTGCGGGTGATAAAAACTTTATAATCTAATTGCTATGAAACGAAATCCTAAATTCCATACTCAGTGACTATTAAATTTTCTTACGTTTTTTTAATATAGGCATAATAATTGGGATTCTGTAAAAAACAGCTGTAAACGTTTAGTAGCATTTTACATGGAAAATTACTTATCAAACCTCTTCCCAGCCTTCTCTTACAATTAATAATCAACGAAGCAAACCGACTTAGAATTCATTTAGTATTAGCAATGAAGATAACAACAAAACTCCCTCTGAGTTGAGAGAGAGAGAGAGAGAGAGAGAGAGAGAGAGAGAGAGAGAGAGAGAGAGAGAGAGAGAGAGAGAGAGAGAGGAGTTTTACATTTTTATCAAACGAATTTTTCATTGTAAAAACATGATAGCATCTTACTATGTACTCATGCAGTTACATTTACATATTTTCAAAGGTCGTTATAACTCCCAAGTAATTCAATATGAGGTGAGACGGGGGACGCGTGAAAATCAAGACCTTGCCAAAATGATAAAAGGAAAAGTGAAAAGACCAAGAGCTTTACTGTAGCTTCAGTCCAGCCTCCATCCTACGTGCACATATAAATAAACACACACACACAAGCGTGCGTACACAAAGGTTGTGTAGGGAGAGCGAGGCATATTCAGCGAAAGGAGTTTGTGTACTGGGTCTCTTTTCATGGCGACCGGAGTCTCTTACTGAGAAAGAGGGAGAGAGGGTAGTTCTCATTATGAATGTCTTGGTTCTTTTATACTTCTCTTGTCCTCGACACTTAAGGCTGGAGTTGAAAACCCCCGTATCTTCCTTCAAGAGGTTTTTCATTTCTTTATTAAGAATATGTAACAGACCCCAGACAATCCTATATATCTATAAGAATAAACAAAGTATGTTTTAAATATGGAAAGATTTTGAAGCAGTGCTTTAAATTACTTCCAACCCTGTTTTTAGTTTTCCTAAATTTATAACTTTTTCTCATCTAGGAGACTGAATAAAATCAGCGACTTTGCCAAATCAGAAAATAAATGTATAATGCTTATATTGATAACGATTCAATTCCTACTTTCAATCGTCATTATAACAGTACATTATTAAAATGTGTGTGTGTGTTGAATTGGATCACTACCGGTTATGAATAATAATGGTTTATCATCAACGATTAATTTAGTAACCATAATATAACGAGTGTAAGGCAACACTAACAATTTATACGTAGTTTTTTTTTTTTTCATATAGCTTTGAAGTAAAGTTTATTTAACCATCATCATGATTTCCTCTTACGCCTATTGACGCAAAGGGCCTCGGTTAGATTTCGCCAGTCGTCTCTACCTTGAGCTTTTAATTCAATATTTCTCCATTCATCATATACTTCGCGCTTCATAGTCCTCAACCATGTAGACCAGGGTCCTCCAACTCTTCTAGTGCCTTGTGGGGCCCAGCTGAACGTTTGGTGAACTAATCTCTCTTGGGGAGTGCGAAGAGCATGCCCAAACCAACTCCATCTACCCCTCATCATGATCTCATCCACATATGGTACTCGAGAAAACTCTCTCTTATAGTTTCATTTCTAATCCTGTCCTACCATTCAACTCCCAATATCATTCGGAGGTCTTTGTTCTCAAATCTACTAAATCTATTGGAGATTGTTCCATTGTCACACCATGAATCATGTCCATAGAGTAACACCGATCTCACTAAACTGATATATGGTCTGATTTTTATATGTAATTTTAGGAGACTTGATTTCCAAATTTTACTTAACCTTGCCATTGACTGATTTGCTTTTTTTTCAATCTATCACTAAACTCCAATTCTAAAGACCCTGCATTGGAGATCATAGTACCTAAATACTTGAAGACTCTACCTCATTAATCCTTTGTCCTTCCAATGATATTTCATCTTCCATTGCATACTCTGTTCCTATCATCTCTATCTTTCTTCTATTTATCTTCAGCCCAACCTCGTGTAATATTTCATGCATTCTGGTAAGCAAGCATTGTAAATCATGTGGTGTTCTGCTAACAAAAACAGCATCATCAACATAATCTAGGTCTGCTAAATTCTTATCACCAATCCAGTCCAACCCTTCTCCACCATCTCTGACTGTTCTATGCATTACAAAATCCATGAGGAGGACAAACAACATAGGGGAAAAACATTCCCATGGAGTACTCCGCTGGTCACTGGAAATTTATTTGATAAGACTCCATTAATATTAACTTTGCACTTGCTATGCTCATGAACAGACTTAATCAAATTTACATATTTAAGAGGAATTCCATAATAACGCAGGACTCTCCATCCAATTGGCCAGTGCACACTATCAAAGGCTTTTTCATAGTCCAAAAATACCATCAAAAGGGGATTTCTATATTCTACGCATTGCTGTATAAAATGTCTCAAAATGAAAATATGGTCAGTGCAACTTCTACCTTTTCTAAATCCTGGCAGTTCATCTCTTAGCTTTTCATCAATCTTACTCTCCAAGTTAAGTTCCTTGAAATACTAAAAGCCGCCGGTTTCATTCAGTGTCATTTCCAAAATATTAAACGAAAAAGGAAATTACAACCGAAGTTGGAAATGGTATGATTCGGTCGCAAAAACATTAAATGTTTGTAAGTAAGAGCTTATAAAGAAGTAGAAATTACATGCTTAATCACTAAAAATTAATAAAATCTCAATTGGTTGATTCACCAATTTAATGTCTTGCAGATGTTGAAGAGAATTTCTAAAATCATCTTTCATTTGTGTGAAATTGAACAACGTAAGATGGAATATGTAACACTGAAAAAAATTTTGCTTCATTGTAAATTTATGAGTGAGAGAGAGAGAGAGAGAGAGAGAGAGAGAGAGAGAGAGAGAGAGAGAGAGAGAGAGAGAGAGAGACCTTGTATACGGTAAGTTTGCTGAATATAGGTACCTTGGAGCAAAGATTCGGCGGGATAGAACTTGAATTTAACCTCCATAAGACAGGACTCGTTTTATCCTCTAAGTTAACAGTACGTGTTAATTATTATGTACGCATATGTATGTATATATAGGCAAACCCACATACACATACACAAACACACACACACACATATATATATATATATATATATATATATATATATATATATATATATACTGTATATATATACATATACATATATATATATATATATATATATATATATATATATATATACATATATATATATATATATATATCTTATTATCACGTTTTTGAGTTAGTCATTGCCGAACCTGTTATTTATTACCAGTTATCTTAATTTTGTCTCTACCCTGTAAAAAATTTGCTAACAATATTTATTCGGAAAAGTCATAAATTAAATTATATATTCAAAGTCTTAAAAAAAACATTGAAAAATTCGAGGGAGATATTTCACTATACTGTAACCAATCATTTTAATGTTTCTGTCAAGTTTACTTTGCTCTACAGTTAATTACTGGGGAAGCATGAAAGCTCCACTTTCGTATTTTCCATAATAATTGACAGAAAATTTTTTCCCTTAATAATATTTAGAAAAATGAATAAGATAATCAGGAAAATTGCCGTGATAAGTTAAATGATAATTTATTCCATATAAATACGATACTAAACTCACAAACGAATGAACTGTTACATGGAATCCTATTTCATAAATAGCTGCAAAAAAATGAAAAGAAAACAAAGGTGATCTGACTACATACAAAACAAATTTACAAACTCACGGGTTAGTATTTATAGAAACAGTTTGCCGCCATGGTAAAATCAGGTTTCATAGTAATTGTATAGGTTTCTCATATACATCCTATGTGGGATAAAGTAATAAGTTACAGAATCTTCCATGAAAAGGCTCTTTTGAACCAAAACTAGAAACGGGAGGCTAAGCTGTATTGTTATGGAGGCCAGCTCATATTGAACCTGTATGACAGTAAATTAACATTTCATGTTAACATAACTAACCGAAAGTTGACAACATATCTAGAGGCCTATAATTCCTTAATCTCCATTTACATATTAATATGATGTACTTGTAGGTTAATCAATATTGATGCTAAAGTGAAGGCTCAATTGAACTTGTTCGTAATCATTAACTATCCATTCTGCAGAACTCTATTACAAAAGCGGACTTCCTTCGCACAATAGGTAAGGAGAGGCGAATTTAAAATCGAATTTCAACCTTCCTTAACATTCAATAATACTCAAAAGCCTCTTTTCATCTTCTAAACTACAACATCTTTTGTCTTATTCTTCTAGAATAAAATGTCCAAAATCTAGGAAAACCAAGATATAAAAATAGTTTCCAAAAGTAATGATCTCCGTAATTTCTACTCGCACATAAAGAGATAAAAGACTAACGTAAATAAATAACAGTGGATGAAGAGGCATATAAGAGATTTCTCTTCCTATTAATTTTGAAGGCTTCATATAGCAAAAACTGTTGAATTCAGCATGGCTTCAGTTCCATACGTAAAGGTAAAGGGTTTCCTTTTATTCAACTGTAAACGGGGTGTCATTTCCGACAGCTGCACTCGCTGGTGATAAAAATGTACATGCTAAACATATTGTAGACCCATCATGGTCGGTTTGCATAGATGTCACTAAGGGCAGCACATGTCAGTAACTATGGGTGAACTCAAGATTGAAATATATTGGATACATTAATATTTTACTCTACATCGTAATAAATTGTATCAGGACAAATTAAGAAAATATATATGATAATGTAATCTAAAACTCTCTAAAAATGGGCTACACAGGAATATTCACATTAGAAGATACCATTTAGAGACGATATTGAACTCTTTCAAAAAATGCCACAAATGTTTCATTAAAACTTTAACTGTAAAACCTCCTCCTCCTCCTCCTCCTTGTTTTACAGACACACGTAAACAAATATGCTATTCTTGAAAACTCCCAAATCGGACATTTATGTCCAGGTTGGCCAATAAAAGGGCAGCCATTTTACTTGGAGAGAAAGAGTTCCTTTATATTTTACTTTTATTGCGCATTAACATTGGACAATAAAAGGATATTTCTCTAGTATGGAGGTCAATGGTAAGGAAGGAAAACGTGCAATTGAAAAGAAGGAAAATCTTAAGGTATTTTGGCATTGTTTGTCGCAACATTTACTGTGTTGATATTTAGGCTATGATTTCAAAATATCTAACGTAGAAATTAACACCCTGAATATTGATCGTATCTTATAACTATCTTACTTTGGATTTATGAATGGACGAATTTATGTGTGGCCCAGTGCTGGGGTTCACTCAGTTGCAACTCCAAAGTAAAGTTAAGAAATTGGGTAGCAAAATGAAAGAAAGTGGGAAAGGGGCTATAATGTAAGGCTAAAAAGTGGGTGCAGCTATGACAGAAGAGACGCAACAAAGACCTCTCAGTTATGCCCAGAGTGGCAATCACAATGCTCCCTTAATAGGTGAACTCTCCTTTGAATTTCACTGTTTTACAAATGTGGACATATATAGTAGGCTACATAATTTTCTGGATCGGTGCTGATACAACATGATAAGATTCCAAACTTTTCATAAATATTTGGATTGAATTGAACTGATGATTTTGAATTAAATAAACCATTCAACACCAATTTGCAACAAGGAGGAAACCGCAATATTGCGTGTGCAGTTAAATTTGAGAGATTGGACAACAATATAGTCACGTCCATTTACTAAAAGTCTTTTCATAATTCTTATAAAACTCTTACGGCCCAAATAATCAAATTTACATAGTTAAGAGGAATTCCATAATAACACAGGACTCTCCACAAAATTGGCCGGTGCACAGTATCGAAGGCTTTTCATAGTTCATAAATGCCATCTAAAGGGGATTTCTATATTCTACCCATTGCTGTACATGTCTTAAGATGAAAAGTTGGTCAATGCAACTTCTACCTTTTCTAAATCCTGCTTGTTCATCTCTCAGCTTTTCCTCAAGTTTAAGCCATTTTGGATAATTGCACGAGTAGTGACATGGTAGTTACTACAATAAAAAAAAATATATGGGTTTGGAATAAAGTAAAAAAGTAAGTGCAAATATACCACTCAGACGTTCTTAAAACGAGTGTTCACCTCAACAGTATGAGATATGAATTTAATAGAATAAAAACAGAAAAAACACTTGCATTCTGTGGTACCTTGCGTTACAAACTAATAACTTTCCATGCTGGATTCTGATGGATGTTCGCAATACAGGTCTAACAAAAATATTTAATCTCCTATCAATGACATATGTGCCAAATGAATATAACCTCCGTTCTTCCAAGTTCATAGAAGCCATTAAGGGCGATTCACACAGCCTGTTTTCTTTCCGACAGGCAGGACGTTGTTTAAGCGGCGTCTAGCTTTCTTACGTGTATTCAAATGCAACTGTTCACACGACCCGTCAGGTTAATTTAATCATTGAAACCATAATACACTATATTATCACCTCGAACCTTGGTTGTGATTTTATACAGCTGATACACGAAGAAACGTGAACTATAAGGTATCATTGTTATATATAGGATTTCCTTTGTTAATGAAAAGAAATATACGAATGTGTCCATATCCTTCTAAACTAATAATCAAGATGTGCCTATAGGGCAAACCTTAAATGTGTTATGCTCCGAAGAAAATGAAATGATAAATGGAATCCTGAAAACGATATATAAGATGAATTTACTTGTTGCAGTCGGGATTTCAAATCAAACACCTCCTGTGAATGACAACACTATTAATGAGCTTACTTTTCAAAGTGAGCATTCAACTTGTGTAGGATATTTGCTTTTCCTAGTTATTGTAGACGTTTTGGACTGTAAGAAAAATGTTCCATTGAACGATGCACCAGGATAGGCATTACTTTCAATAAAGTAATAGTATATGAATTCTTTTAAAGCAGGATTTGTTTGGTTTTGGAACCAATATGCTTTTATATCAATAATTTTTTTTAATGATACTTGATAACGATGAGTGAATATTTATTCAATCAACGTTAAAACATATGTTCTTTTGAGGCACTTATATATTGAAATATTAACATATTGAACTATTGTTTTTCTGTATTATTACGTCACAGAGATCATGTTTATCAGCAATGATCTACCTGAAGAAATCTTTAACGGAAAATTAGCATTTCAACCAATCTTATAATTTCATATAAAACCCGCTTCATGATAAAAGGGAAAAATAAAAATTCCTTTTAAACGGAAAAAATCGGAAGCAAAAGTATAAAACCAATAATTTAAAGATGAAAACATTATAATTATATACAAAATAAAGGAAGTAACATTAATCAATTTAATTTTCTTGAAAATGAAGTGGAAAAGTATCCTTTCATTACATAATAAAACAAAATAAAATAATTAAAGTGATTGTTATTCTGCAAACCCAGAGGTAAAAAGAGTTTGCATGTCTTAGTTAATTAGTAATGTGATATTCAATTACGATTTCTGCATTACTAATGAAGTCTAATTCTTCCATGAACAAACCATTGAAAGTACTTCATGAGAATCAGTAATAATAATAATAATAATAATAATAATAATAACAAGTGAGCAAGTCCTGAACGCGGACATGGTCCTCGTAGAGGACATACCTCCGCCAAGGTGACCTAGAGCGCCATATGTCCTAGAATCATGAATTGATGTGACTTCGACTTTCAAGTAACGTTTGACCTTTAATTTAGCTTAACCATTCAATGGCCTTCACATGACCTTGGCTTCAAGTGACCTTGATCTTCAAATGTACTTGACCTTCAGGTGACCTTGACCTTCACGTGACCTTGACCTTCACGTGACCTTGACCTTCAAGTGACCTGCTTGACTTTTGACCTTCAAGTGATCTTTGTTCATTTGCCACTGATACTTAATATGACATTGATATAATGCACCAATATGACCTTGACCTTTGACCTTTATAAATTTGAACATCACCCATGGGTTGCGCCTGGACTAGGACTTCCCTGTTGGCTTATGCAAAAGTCAGTGCTTTATTTCTGTCTCTTGATATGGCCACTTATGTCATAGTGACACCAGTGACCCCTGTGACCTTGACCTTGGGGTGACCTTGACCAAAATTTAATCAGTTCTTCCATACACATTGGGGAACTACTTGGCCAAGTTTGAAGTGATTCCGTGTAGAAATGTGGCCTCTACGTTGTCCACAGACAGACAGACAAACAGAGAAACAAACAAACAAACAAACAAACAAACAAACCGAACCGAAAACATAACCTCCGCCGCTTGGCGGAGGTAATAATAATAATAATAATAATAATAATAATAATATTACAATTGCTGTTATTATAAAATCGCCATCAACTGACGAAAAAAATTAAACTGTGCTGACACACGAGAAATAAAGAAGAATCGGTTGCAGGCAGGTTCCAAGAATATTGGACCCTGTGGAATGTGTGACGAACGACCTCGCTCAGTCACCCATGTAGCTAACGACCTCAAAAGATGAGGAATGGAAAACGGCTCTTTCACCCGACCTGTCATCGTTCAAAAAGAAAAGGGCTATCACAAAACACCTAAAGTGTGGGTATCGGTAAGGTATCTCGACCTAATAAAGGACGACCAGTTTAGGTAAAAGAGTTGTCTTAAGTTATCAAAATGGATAATTTTTTCTTCCTTTTAGTCGATCCTTTTGTTCTATTCTTTATTTTATAAATGTTTGGATAAATATTACGACGGGGGAACCCAGTATAGTCATTTGATATAGGGTCGAAAGTCGAAAGTTTACTTGAGTAAAACTCATTTATAGGAACAGTTAATAGAAAAAATAACCTTAGCACAAATTAATGTTTAAATTTTTAACATATTTTCTTCAAGGAATGTATTCGCAATACGGACAAGAGGAAAATATATTCAGTAGGAAGAATTACAAATATTACATTAAAGACTTAATGTTCCATAAAATAGTAAAAAAGAGGAAGACACAGGAAAACATGTTGCAAGCAATCATGTGGAAGTGACGCAACGGTCATTCCCCTTCCAAGGATATGTCGACATCAAAGACAGTGATGTTTGCTGTCAACTACATTCTCCGAATTTCCAAACAACACAAGACAGTGAAATAAGGGAGAGTTCAAACTGGCAAAGGATATAACAAGATTCAGGACATTCTCATGTAACAGAGTGGTAGTGACGGATCCATTGCATTGTTACAGACTTTGCAGACTCGTCACTAAAGCTTTTTGTAAGGTGGATTCTCAGAAGAAGGAACTTTAATAAAAAATCCTTTTAATTCTTTTAATCTTTGTTTTTAGACATTAAAATAATTAAAAGGGAACATTTTCTGACAATGATCACAACAATTCGTGTAACATATTAACGGCTTTCACAAATAAGTTATCTTGATGCTCTATTTTCATACCTCTTAAACTTCCAATGAACAGCCGAGTAATCAAAGGAAATGTATTGTCACCTATATATGTTGTTTATCCTCCTCATGGATTTTGTAATGCGTAGAACAGTCGGACATGGTGGAGAAGGATTGGACAGGATTGATAATAGGAAATTAGCAGACCTAGAGTATACTGATGATGCTGTCCTTATTAGTAAAACACAACAGGCTTTGCAATGCTTGCTCATCAGAATGCATGAAATATCACACGAAGTTTTGCAAAAGAAAAATAGAAGAAAGACAGATGATGAGAATGGAGTATACAACAGAAGATGAAATATCCATTGGAAGGAGAAAGGATTATTAGGTGGAATCATTGTATCTATGAACTATGATCTCCAATACAGGGTCTTTAGAATTAGAGTTTAGTGAAAGATTGAAAAAATCAAATCAGACAATGGCTAGCTGAAGCAAAATTTGGAAATCAAATCGTATGAAATTACATATACAAATCAGGCTATATATCAGTTTAGTAAAATCGGTGTTACCGTAAGGACATGAGTCGTGGTATGACAATGAAACCAACCATATCCAACAGATTTTGTAGATTTGAGAACAAACCCCTCAGAAGAATATTGGGAGTTAAGTGCCAGGACAAGATTAGAAATTAAACTATAAGAGAGATTACTCGAGTGCCATATGTGAATGACATCATGGTGAGGAGTAGATGGATATGGTTTGAGCATGCTCTTCGCACTCCCAAAGAGAGATAAGCTCACAGAAGAGAGATAAGCTCACCAAACTTTTAGCAGGGCTCCACAATCCACTAGAAGAGTTGGAAGACACAAGCCTACATGACCGAGGACTATGAAGCGTGAAGTAAAATATGATGAAGGGAGAAGTATTGAAGTAAAAGCTCAAAATGAGATGACTAGCGAAATCTAACCGAGGCCCTTTGCGTCAATAGGCGTAGGAGATGATATATATATATATATATATATATATATATATATATATATATATATATACAACCATGCATATATGTGTGTATATATATAATATATATACATATATAATATATATATATAATAATAATAATAATAATAATAATAATAATAATAATAATAATAATAACAGATGAAGGATATTTCATAGTAAAACTTCATGGACTTTACACAAAATATCTGCAAGCATGGTCTATACATACAGCTTGAAAAAACTTAATCATTATATTAATTCAAGGGAGACACGAAAGACCTGACAAATTAGCCCTCCCCCCCTCCAATACGTTTACTCCTGGTAATATACAAAAATCATATTCGGCCAAATAGAAAGACGGCTTTAGAATTGGGTATTCAACAACTGACCACATCCATCATCATCATCTTCTCCTACTACGCCTATTGACGCAAAAGGCCTCATAGAGGATTCATTGGCTAGATAATCATGGGATAGCCAGTTCTTTGTGATGCGCAGTGCCTATCTATCTAAAGCCAGTGACCCCTGCCAGTTCAAAGAAATTTGCTTTTGTCAATCACTTTCTCGGCCCAGTAGCCCTGTTGTAGTTCAAGCCTTGAGCTATCAGTTTGTATGGAACTTTTGTACTCTGTCCTCATACACCTGACAACACCGAGATTATCAAACAATACTTCTTCACTCTAGGGATTAAATACTGCACTGAAATTGTTCTGTGACTACTTTCCTCTTTGTTCTATAGTCTTGGGTAGGGCCATAGCCTCTATACCATGGTCTTCCACTGTCTTGGGGTCGAGTTCTTTTGCTTGAGGGTACACTGGGGCACACTATTGTATTTCATTTCTCTTCCTCTTATTTTTTGAAGCCTTATTACTTTATATAATGAAAGATCTATTCTAGTTATTTTTTTAAATATTTTAATTGTTCATTACTTCTCATGTAGTTTATTTATTTCGTTATTTCCTTTTCTCACTGGGCTATTTTCCCTGTTGGAGCCCTTGCGTTCATAGCATCCTGCTTTTCCAACTAGGGTTGTAGCTTATGTAATAATAATAATAATAATAATAATAATAATAATAATAATAACAATAATAATAATAATAATAACTAGAGGGGCGCTCAGTAGAGCGCAGACCTCTGTCGTGGCAGCTTAGTTCTCAACCTTTTTCTCGACCTTGACCTTGACCTTAACATGTATCAAATGGCGTGGATATTCATACACTCAAATATGAACCAAGTCTGAAGTCTCAGTGACAAGGATGTCTAAGCTTATGGCTGAATACGTGATATAGACATTGTGCTCGTCCGATACCTTGACCTTTGATCTTCCAAAATTTAATCATTCCCCGCTCTTTACATAAGTTTTTAAAATCCCTGTACTTTTCATTACTTTATGATTAAAATTGTGGCAGTATGATTGATGACCGGAATTTGACCTACTGCTTGACTTTGAACTTGGACTCGATCTCAACTTTCGACCATACAATCTATTACTTGGCGTGGATTTTCAATCACTAATATAAACCAAGATTGAAGTCTCCGTGACAACGATGTACAAACGTATGGCTGATTACGTGAATTGGATATTTTTCTTGACCGTGAACTTTGACCTTGACCTTTAAAAAAATTAATGATTTCCAGCCTGTTACATAATATAAAATAACTGCAAGATTCATTATTCTAATATTAAAATTGTGTCCAGGAAGGTGTTCACTAATAAACACTCAAATAGGGGGTAAAAGATAACCTCTTTCCGACTTCGATGACGGAGGTAATACTAATGATCTACTAAAAGGAAAAAAATTCAGTTCCCCGTACTTATACAGTTCAGGGTCAGAGATATAAACCCTATTCTTCAGTTACTTGTCATGGCTTACTTTTCTTAAACCAAATATTAATTCCCTTGAAGTTAACTGCTAATGACCACTGATAACAGTATAACCAACGAGTTAAATTCAGGTTTGTTTGTATTTAACAATAATATCTATATACATTTTCCTAACTAATGTCATTCAAATTTCTTACCTTAAAATGTCCAAATCTCCCTACACATACTTATATTCAACCTTAAGTACATATAGTATATGAATAAAATACAAAATATTCTGTTTATCATACCTCTAACCCCAGTATTTCGAAGAACATGGCGAAAACATGCTGCAAAATCTTCACATACCTGGAATAAAGAAGAGATAGCAAAACTAATGATAAACTCATGTTATTTTCGTCAATAATAGGAATCGTAAAATACTACCAAAATGATAGAGCATGGATGTAATTATCAAATAAATTCATATTTCAACTCTCATTAACGATGGTAGAATTAATAATTATAACCGTAATAAAGATCATTAGCAAATGTCCTATGGTAATATGGACCTATTCCCTTGATCGACCGTCAACACAAATCAGTATATTAAATGAAGAATTCATTATCGACTTATCAGCCAATTTATCAGCATCATTAGATCTTCACAGCTTCAAATTCAAATGTTCCACTGATTTCTGTGAAATAGGTATATATGTGGTTCCCACAGTGTTGGTTCTCTTCACTGAGATTGAGAATCTTACACATTTAAAGTTTTCTATAGCCTTATAACTGACAGAGATGAGCATTTGTTAATAAAAGGATCACTCTTCTATTTTTATATAAAATTTTCATAATGTCAGGAACACAAATATCAAAGAAATAATATGCTTGGGCTCAAAAAAGGTACAGTCATATCAATTCACCTATTCGCAGTAGCTGTATCAATCAAGCTCTAATGACCTAACTTTATTACACTATCTAACAGTTGTAACTGCTATGGCTAATGGCCACTTCAGCTTAACAAAGTTTTTCACTTCATAAACACACCATTACCATTTCTGATCAGTTGGGAAATTGAAAAATATGAGAGAGAGAGAGAGAAGAGAGAGAGAGAGAGAGAGAGAGAGAGAGAGAGAGAGAGAGAGAGAGAGAGAGAGAGAGAGAGAGAGAGAGAGAGAGAGGAGGTGGTTATATTCAAATGTTTAATTTACCAAGTAAAATATGCACAAGCGAGGGCAAAAGTGTTTTCATAAAAGGATTCCAGGTAAAACTTTCATTGTCCGTTGTATAAGGAGGGAACTAAAAAATACAAACAGCATTTTGTTTTAGGATTTTCCAAACGCTTGGCAAATTCAGCTAAAAACTAATGTCCTTCAATGGATGAAATTTGACATTTACATATGGCACAACAGAGAAGCGACATTAAGAGACCTTAATCGAGACATTTACAGGAAGTAAGGCAAAAGTATTCTATTGGGTATTTCTGAACAGAATCCAAAAAACTCTCGGCATCTAATACAAGAAAGTGCTAAATTTCTGTTCTCTTGGGATGGCTTTCATAAATCATGTCAGCAGAGAAAAGCGTTAGTAAGATTCGGAGAACTATGGCACGTCAGAGAAATACAGTACGTATATACAAATTATACCCGTTAAACGAAAGCAATAACCATTAACTCGTGATATTTATTATAAAAGAAGAAGAAGAAGAAGAAGAAGAAGAAGAAGAAGAAGAAGAAGAAGAAGAAGAAAGAGCTATGCAAAAAAAAAAAAAAACATTAAGGCGCATTTGTAAAAAAAAATAAATGAATAAATAACGCAAAAAAAAAGAAAAAAAAACCTATGATTATGGAGGAAGTTGGCGGTTCAGTGTTATAAGCATTGTTCTGGAGAGTAAGCATTAGAAACAAAATGAGAAAGACTGCATAAACAGGAAAGAAAATAAAATAATTTGAATAAAAATAGAAGTGGTGAAAAATCGTCTGACAGAGAAGAAAAGAGCGTTACATGATACTACAATTATAAAATATTGAGAGAGAGAGAGAGAGAGAGAGAGAGAGAGAGAGAGAGAGAGAGAGAGAGAGAGAGAGAGTCTCAGGGGCTGGTAAAAGTGGCAGCTACAATGGTTTTGTATAGCTGAGAGAGAGAGAGAGAGAGAGAGAGAGAGAGAGAGAGAGAGAGAGAGAGTCTCAGGGGCTGGTAAAAGTGGCAGCTACAATGGTTTTGTATAGCTGAGAGAGAGAGAGAGAGAGAGAGAGAGAGAGAGAGAGAGAGAGAGAGAGAGAGAGAGAGAGAGAGAGAGAGAGAGAGAGAGAGATTTGCATGACACGAACGAGACAGGTGAGAGGCCCAGATTATTAATTATTTACTTTGCCCCACTCAGAGAGGTAGGTTCCACTTAAAAGGGGAGATAAGGAGAGAAAACATAGGGGCAAGAAGACATAAGAAAATGAGTACTGTGTACATTGAGCGTTCTTCTTATGGATATAATTCGACCTTTCTTTATGCAAAATGGTATACCAATAATATTCACACTGCACTATAAAAAAAAGAACTTTCTAGTATTCCACATATTTTATTATCCCAGGCTAAACTCTACCCATCATTATTCCAGGCAATCTTAGCAATGCTGTGGCCTTACAAACCATGGTGTCACCTTGGTTAATTCTCCCCTTGAAAAAAAAAATCAATCTATTCATTTCCTTGGAATGTTTCTCTCATTCAGATAAAACGTAAACACCATGACCATTCGTTTAAATACACAATCACCACCTTAATGCAATATCTGGCTTGTAATCATATCAATTCATATCATATACAACATATGTACTATATCCTGGTGAAAGGGTTTGCGTATCGCCATGATCAGCAAAGATTTTCCAACTAATGTTATAGCTTAGATTATAATAATAATAAAAATAATAATAATAATAATAATAATAATGATAATAATAATAATAATTGAAAAAAAAATACCCATAAATTAATTATGATCAAATGCCACATATATGTCTATATATATAAATATATGTATATATATATATATATATATATATATATATATATGTATATATATATATATATACATATATATATATATATATAGAGAGAGAGAGAGAGAGAGAGAGAGAGAGAGAGAGAGAGAGAGAGAGAGAGAGAGAGAGAGAGAGAGAGATATTAATAAAACATTGTTTTTCATCTTCCTGTCCAAGCATTGATCGATTTCCGACCTTTCTGACTCAAATTCATAAATCAAATCACGTAGTTTATTATTATTATTATTATTGTTATTATTATTATTATTATTATTATTATTATTATTATTATTATTATTATTATTATTATTATTATTATTATTATTATTATTATTAGGGCCTATTGAAACCAGAGAAAAAGAGAATTTTTCGCGAGTCCTAAACGGCTTCGGAAGAAAATCTTCGTCGATCTCCAAATGGCTTTATAAGAAATAGCCGTAGACTTAGCATAGAGTTCTAAATGACTCAAGAACGGAATCTTCCCGGAGCAGTGGATCAAATCACGGTTTATTATTATTATTATTATTATTATTATTATTATTATTATTATTATTATTGTTGTTGTTGTTGTTGTTGTTGTTGTTGTTGTTGTATAACGAGTTAATGGGGCCTATTGAAACCAGAGAAAAAAAGAGAATTTTTCGCGAGTCCTAAACGGCTTCGGGAGAAAATCTTCGTGCATCTCCAAAAAGAATTCAGAAGAAATTTCCATAGACTTAGCATGGAATTCTGAATGATTCCAGAAATCTCTGGACGATTTCGGAAGATCTTCCTGAATCTCATCTCCAAATGTCTTCAGAAGAAATAGCCGCAGACTTAGCATAGTGTTCTGAATGACTCCAGAACAGAATCTTCCCGGAGCAGTTCTGAACGGCTCCGCCAGGATTCCAAAAGACTTCTGAAGACCTGATCTCTCTCTTTTTTTTTTTTTTTAAACATACCTAGCAACACCTCACGATCTGTATGTAATGTAGCTATGGAAGTTTACGCAGTGAACATTGGGAGGAGGATTTCACTTTACTCACAGAGCTCGCGTTCTGGCGGAACACGTAACTGACTGTAAGAAGTTTGTTACAGCTACAGGATGAACTGGAGGCTATTCGGAACACCTTCATCTACAGATAGTCTGGATAGGTGCTGCCGAAGTTGGCGAGCTTTGGAGATCATAATGTAAGCGCCTTGAAGGATAATTTGCTTGCGGTTTAGCGACGATGTCCTATAATTGGATTGCATTAGTGCAAAGCGGTGAGCGACGTGTGTTTCTTCAAAATTCGGCATTGAAGATAGAACATATCAGGACGGCATTGGTAAACATATTTTGTTGCTCTTCGTTGACTTTAGTATGATGGCGTATAGTGTATGCCGAGAAATCAATGGCATCCATGTCTTTACCCATCGCCCTTATAGGTAAAGACATGAAAGCCATCGATTTCTCCGAGGAATCTGACGAACCGAGGACAAACAGCATTGAAATGTCTCTTGAAATCTCGAAGGAGACTGGTGAACTAAGCAAAGATGATCTTGAAAAACTATAAAAGACAGAAGAGAATAGAGAAGGAAAGCCCTTATATGAAGTATAAAAAATAGCCTTTAATTATAGAGGTAAGTCACCTAAAAACTGAGGTCAAATAGCCTCTACTATTAGCGGCTAGTCGCCTTAAAACAGAGGTCTCAAAGAGCCTCTAGTGCTAGAAATAAAGCACCCAAAAATAAAGGTCAAAGAGCTTTTAATGTTAGAGGTAAGGGGATTAAAATATAGGTCAAAGAAACTCTAATGGTAGAGTATAGCACCTCAAAATAGGGGTCAAAGAACCTCTAATGCTAAAAGTAAGGAGCCTTAAAACAGAGGTCAACAAGCCTCTAATGCTAAAAGTAAGGAGCCTCAAAATAGAGGTCAAAGACCCTCTAATGCTAAAAGTATGGAGCCTCAAAATAGAGGTCAAAGAACCTCTAATACTAAAAGTAGGGAGCCTCAAAACAGAGGCCAAAGACCCTCTAATGCTAAACGTAAGAAGCCTTAAAATAGAGGTCAAAGAGCCTCTAATGCTAAAAGTAAGGAGCCTCGAAATAGAGGTCAAACAGCCTCTAATGCTAAAAGTAAGGAGCCTCAAAATAGAGGTCAAAGAGCCTCTAATGCTGAACGTAAGAAGCCTCAAAATAGAGGTCAAAGAGTCTCTAATGCTTAAAGTATGGAGCCTAAAAATAGAGGTGAAAGAGCCTCTAATGCTAAAAGTAAGGAGCCTCGAAATAGAAGTCAAAGAGCCTCTAATGCTAAAAGTAAGGAGCCTCAATATAGAGGTGAAAGAACCTCTAATGCTAAACATAAGCAGCCTCAAAATAGAAGTCAAAGACCCTCAAATGCTAAAAGTAAGGAGCCTCAAAATAGAGGTCATAGAGCCTCTAATGCTAAAAGTAAGGAGCCTCAAAATAGAGGTCAAAGAGCCTCTAATGCTATAAGTATGGAGCCTCAAAATAGAGGTCAAAGAGCCTCTAATGCTAAAAGTATGGAGCCTCAAAATAGAGGTCAAAGAGCCTCTAATGCTAAAAGTAAGGAGCCTCAAAATAGAGGTCAAAGAGCCTCTAATGCAGGAGATACTGCACCTCAAAATCGAGGTCAAGGACCCTCTAATGCTAAAAGTAAGAAACCTCAAAATAGAGGTTAAAGAGCCTCTAACGCTAAAAGTAAGAAGCCTCAAAATAGGTCAAAGATCCTCTAATGTTAAATTAAGGAGCCTCAAAATCGAGGTCAAGGACCCTCTAATGCTAAAAGTAAGGAGCCTCAAAATAGAGGTCAAAGAGCCTCTAATGCAGGAGATACTGCACCTCAAAATAGGTCAAAGAGCCTCTAATGTTAAATGTAAGGAGCCTCAAAACAGAGGTCAAAGAGACTAATGCTAAAAGTGAGAAGCATCAAAATAGAGGTCAAAGAGCCTCTAATGCTAAAAGTAAAGAGACTCAAAATAGAGGTCGAAGAGACTCTAATGCTAAAAGTGAGCAGCCTCAAAATAGAGGTCAAAGAGCCTCCAATGCTAGAAGTAAGGAGCCTCAAAATCGAGGTCAAAGACCCTCTAATGTTAAATGTAAGGAGCCTCAAAATAGAGGTCAAAGAGCCTCTAATGCTAAAAGTAGGGAGCCTCGAAATAGAGGTCAAAGACCCTCTAATGTTAAATGTAAGGAGCCTCAAAATAGAGGTCAAAGAGACTCTAATGCTAAAAGGGAGCAGCCTCAAAATAGAGATCAAAGAGCATCTAATGCTAAATGTAAAGAGCCTCAAAATAGAGGTCGAAGAGACTCTAATGCTAAAAGTGAGCAGCCTCAAAATAGAGGTCAAAGAGCCTCTAATGCTTAATGTAAGGAGCCTCCAAATAGAGGTCAAATACCCTCTAATGCTCATCGTAAGGAGCCTCAAAATAGAGGTCAAAGAGCCTCTAATGCTAAAAGGAGCCTCAAAATAGAGGTCAAAGAGCCTCTAATGCTAAAAGTAAGGACCCTTAAAATAAGAGGCCAAAGAGCCTCTAATACTAAAAGTAAGGAGCCTTAAAATATAGGTCAAAGACACTCTAATGCTAAAAGTGAGCAGTCTCAAAATAGAGGTCAAAGAACATTTAATGCTCAAAGTAAGGAGCCTCAAAATAGAGGTCAAAGACCCTCTAATGCTAAAAGTAAGGAGCCTCAAAATAGAGGTCAAAGAACCTTTAATGCTCAAAGTAAGGAGCCTCAAAATAGAGGTCAAAGACCCTCTAATGCTAAAAGTAAGGAGCCTCAAAATAGAGGTCAAAGACCCTCTAATGCTAAAACTAAGGAGCCTCAAAATAGAGGTCAAAGACCCTCTAATGCTAAAAGTAAGGGACATCAAAACAGAGGTCAAAGACCCTCTAATGCTAAACGTAAGGAGCCTCAAAATAGAGGTCAAAGACCCTCAAAATAGAGGTCAAAGACCCTCTAATGCTAAAAGTAAGGAACATCAAAACAGAGGTCAAAGACCCTCAAATGCTAAACGTAAGGAGCCTCAAAATAGAGGTCAAAGACCCTCAAATGCTAAAAGTAATGAGCCTCAAAATAGACGTCAAAGACCCTCTAATGCTAAAAGTAAGAAACCTCAAAATAGAGATCAAAGAGACTCTAATGCTGAGAGTGAGCAGTCTCAAAATAGAGGTCAAAGAATGTCTAATGCTAAAAGTAATGAGCCTCAAAATAGAGGTCAAAGACCCTCTAATGCTAAACGTAAGGAGCCTCAAAATAAAGGTCAAAGATCCTCTAATGCTAAACGTAAGGAGCCTCAAATGGAGATCTTATTTGCAATAAGGTATCTAAATTTCCAAACGATATGTGTGGGAACCATTTTCCTCCAAAATTCCTGAACAGAGTCCTACTTCATTATTACATTCCTCAGTAATCTTTTATCTCCGTGTCAATAAAGGAACTGATATATTCATTAGGCAAATAAAGATAAAAAAAAAAAATCTCAATGAAACTCAGAAAATTACTTACTTAAGTGAATGCATTTTGTAAATCTCTGTAAAGACAAAAGCACCACAAAACAAAATGAAGATTGGCAAGGTCAGTGACAGATTGACTTCTTTGAAAACATTGGCAATATCACATTTCGCTTTGGGGAGCTATAAATAGCAACAAAATGCATGAAACGGGACATTGGCATTATATACAAAATGTTAGAAAATACAGCAGATTAAAGAAAGTAAACGTCAAGTTCAGTGATGGGAGTCTTGCGTGTGACACCCGGGAGGGAGAGAGAACGGCACTGTATCATACATTAAGATCTCAACAAAAAAGGTGGTGTCAAGAATAAATATTTCCTACAAATATAAACACAAAAGTTTTATATAATTACGTATTTATTTATTTATTTATATATACACATATATATATATATATATATATATATATATATATATATATATATATATATATATATATATATATATATAGATAGATAGATAGATAGATATAGATCGACAGATAGATAAATATATACAGTATAAAGTATATATATATATATATATATATATATATATATATATATATATATAGATAGATAGATAGATAGATAGATATAGATAGATAAATATATACAGTGTACAATATATACATATATATATATATATATATATATATATATATATATATATATATATATATATATATATATATATAATTTAATAGGAGGATCCAGCTACAGTAACGTTTTTCATCATTTGATTAAGAGAAATCCAGTTTGCACACCTTTCGTCTTGAGTGATATACTCACTTTAAAGTTTAACCACCCACATGTTCTTTCTTTGGCACGTTTGAATCCCCAAAAAGCTATTGACGTATGAGGTGTGCTCCTAAAAGAATATTTTGTTCGCATAAAAAAACCAGAGCAATTCATAACCATTGCCGCATGCTTGTTAACGACTGTTCTGCCTAAGATATTTTGGTGACAGTTGAACATACTCAGGAAACAAAAATTAAACATTATCAGTGACTCAATATTATGCACATCTTGTACCTCCATAGAAAAAGCATTTCATATGGATACAGTTAGAAATAAGATTTTTTTTTTTTTTGAATAACTAAATATCTAAAAAAGAATCTGTCGTCTATGAATATCTTCCCGGAAGCATAAAATATAAATCTTTCCCTCGTTAAAAGTCTATGAAATTATGTCCTCTAATAATTGCAGTCTTTTGAGCATGAATACATTTTTTCAGCAACAATAGCGCCAGTAAGAAATTTAGCCATTCATAAAACTGTATACCAAGATATCTCTTGGTCCTAGCACATAGCTACAGCTCAATATAATAAATCATGCAATGTAAATGGAAATAAAAAGGCTTTTAGCTACTGTGCGCCTAGACATTATAATAAACTGCCAACTGAAATTAAGGATCTAAAGGGAGCAATTGAATTCAGGAAGACACTAAAGACATTACTTTTCACAAGATCATATGATTTGGAAGATGCTACAATCAAAGAATTGTTAAGTTATAATGAAAATGTTTCGTTAGATGATTGATATGGACCCGGCCGAGAAGTAGTTCAATCGACTTCAGTGGAGGGTTGGATTTAAACCCAAAACAAGTAAACAAGTAAGTAAAAGTTATCGAATACAAGAACCCTTCTTAGAGTTGAAAAAAATACAGCAAGTGGGTTTGCCCTCCCTTTGGTTTCATTAACCAAAGTTTTCTAAAAATAAGTTTGTAAGCTATTTTTCTCTTCCTCTTCAACTACATAATCAAATCTATTTAGGTTGATGGGAAACAAAACGTACAGTAAGTCCTTGGACCTACAGAAAAATAGTCAAAACATTTTGTAAGATCCTGTCCACTGCTGTTCTGTTGAAGAATAGTTTAATATTAAGACACTAAGAAAATAGATGTATGTATGAGAGCAAATCCACAAAATTAACCTTTAATCAACAGAAATCTGTCTAGAAACGACTTGTACTAGTTTATTTTTTCATCAAATTCAAAAATAGAATTATGGAATCTTCACAGAAATAGAATTCTTCTAGAAACTGCTCGATACCGCCAGAGAGATATCGGGTCCTTTGACTGACCAGACAGTACTACATTGGACCCTTCTCTCTGGTTACGGTTCTTTCCCTTTCCCTACACATACACTGAATTGTCTGGCATATTCTTTAGATTCTTCTCTGTCCTCATACACCTGACAACACTGAGGTTACCAAACAATTCCTCTTCACCCAAGAGGTTAACTACTGCACTGTATTTGTTCAGAGGCTACTTTCCTCTAGGTAAGGGTAGAAGAAACATTTTAGCTATGGTAAGCAGCTCTTCTAGGAGAAGGACACTCCAAAATGAAACCATTGTTCTCTAGTCTTGGATAGTGCCATAGCCTCTGTACTATGGTCTTCCACTGTCTTGGGTTAGAGTTCTCTTGCATAAGGGTACACTCGGGCACACTGTTCTATATAATTTCTCTTCCTCTTATTTTGTTAACGTTTTTAGAGTTTATATGGGAAATATTTATTTTAATGTTGTTACTGTTCTTCAAATATTTTATTTTTCCTTGTTCCCTTTCCTCACTGGGCTATTTTCCCTGTGGGGCCCCTGGGCTTATAGCATCCTGCTTTTCCAACTAGGGTTGTAGCTTAGCTAGTAATAATAATAATATTAATAATTCAAGTTTGGCATGAAGTGCATGTGCGGACCCTTAACATCCTTAATAATGCTGTGGAAAATGAACTTCGTCTTCAGTAGCTGTGCAGTAGATCGGCGCGAGGGATGTGAGAGGCCATAGATAAAGTCACTTCATCAACCACCTGTCGGCACATAGGAGCAGGTATCCATGGTTGTGGTCTGCCAGTACTTATGTTACATGTGATCGTCGAGGGCGACGTCTTCCCAACTGAGCGATGAGCAGGATGCCCTAAATGCTTGATGCTTTTATCGATGAGCTTCTGACAAGGAGTTGTAATTCAAACCCAGGAGAATGGTGCAAAAGTACAAACTAAAACATGAGATGGCAAGCTTAAGCAGGTTGTTCTATTATCAGTGTGGGAGAGAACGAGATAAAAAAAAAAGCCTCAGCATTACATTGTATGAGCTTCTATGGAACACGTGCGGTACAGGTTTCACTAATATGGCAACGTAACTGATAGCTTCTAACAGAGAGGCAAGGTGAATGCAAGTAACGTTTATTCAACAGGTAACGAGCTTATATATACGGTAGGCAGTTACGAGCAAGAATGTTTCAAAAATTCGAACAAACTAAAACATGAGATGGTAAGCTTAAATAAGTTGTTCGATTATCAGTTTGAGAGAGAGAGAGAGAGAGAGAGAGAGAGAGAGAGAGAGAGAGAGAGTTTAAATTGAACAATAGAATTACACTGTATGAGCGTCTTTGAAACACGTACGGTATACGTCCCAGGAGATTTGTTCGCTGGACGTAAACCCTTGATTAGATGCTAAAATAATATCGTATCTTAAATTACGAGAGAATGAGATGCAATGGACATACTTCTGCAAGTTTTTTTTTCATGATATCTAGACTTCCAATCTTCTCATAACATCTAAATCAAATTTACGTTATCATTTCTCTTTTTAAATAATCCTGCAGAGATCGTAACTTTATATGTAGTAAAATAGACTATCCTCTTGATGAATTCCCAAAAGAGGGAGAGAGGTATTCGAAAGGAAGCGAAGGTGATAATGATAAAACAGTAATAAAAATAGGGCAGAAAATAAGATGCTGCAGGCCTACAGTACTGTAAAGCGGGTTGAGTTTACCTTTATTGTTGTTTACTTAGTATTTAATTTCCATGAATCTCTTTCACAATTCATGTTGAATTTTTCATCTCAAAACTATTTTCCTTTACCATTTATGATTGTTAAAGTCGCCATGTCAACACTTTTCATCTGTTAGAACTTATACAAATCAACTCCATCAAATGTACATTTCCTTCGAAATTATCATTCAATGCTAATAACAAATAATTTTCGACAATTTCCTTTCATTTCTCATCCAATCTTAACCACTTTCTCCTTAATTCCGTATTTATCCCTTAAAAAAAATCTACTGAAATGCTATTTGATATATTTTGAAAGCTCTTCCTTCCCTAAACTCTTCTAGTCCGGAATATTCATCATTTTATCCCATTCCCACCTTCATATCCTTACCTTTCTGAACACGTATCTTCGCCTCGCCTCATCGCAACCACACCCTTCTGCATTTATCCTTTATTACATTACGTTTATCAGTATTCTCCAAGAGCATTCAATACTCCCCCATTCCTTAATCGCCTTAATCGTTTCACTTTCATAAAATTCTTCGTTGCTTTTTCGCTGCTAAGTAGAGCATTCTTAATGGCGTCTGGTACTTCATGATGCAGACGAGGGAATAATTTCAACGAATTAGCAAAACGCAATTTCACATTAGATGGATTTTATGAACATTTAATTTTACTCGTTATTTCAAGTAGGGCATTAATTTCACTGAAAGACTGTTGAAGAAGAAAAGGAACTAGGTTTAAAAGAGAGAGAGAGAGAGAGAGAGAGAGAGAGAGAGAGAGAGAGAGAGACAGAGAGAGAGAGAGAGAATCTGCCTATTATAAGGAGCCATTGCCCTTACCCTACTTACAATCAAAATTTGAACTTGTTAGGGTCGAACTTCATCACCCATACCTTGCACCATGCACTCATTTTACCAAGGTAATGAGGTAATCAGCAATAAAAGGTCTATATTTATAGGATTGAATAGATGCCGAGTAGAATTATCTGCATATACAATAAGCTTGCTTTACAGTCCAATCCATATATCATACGTGTACTTTTGAAAACAAAGGCCCACTAAATAATACGGTCAAAGAAAGCACAAAAATCAATGCAAATCATACGAACTTCCAGACCACAATAAGTGATTTTTGTACTGCTTTGGAAATAGTAAAAAACATGATCACATACCCAAATTGTAAACTTATCGCTGATGGTGTTTTAATAACCTACTATTTTAAAGTTATCTACTTTTTGTTTGAATGGTTTATTGTGATATTTTCTGGAATTACGATTATCTTTTCTCATCTACTTCTTCCTGACATTTATCCCCATTACGATTTTTTCTGGCATTAATGAGTGCCTTGTCCCTCTTTTGTCCATATACCATAAATCATTAAACCTGACCTAAACGAAATCTAGTTCCTTGTCCAGATATAATGGAGTACAGATTCGATAAGCCCTACTGATTAGTCTTTTCAGCATTCCTATCTAAATATAATTGTTGTAGCTGGAAACGTGTATATACGCATTAGTCTAATTATCTTTCGAATCTTATGGCGAAAGAAGCAAGGGAAGGGTGGATAAGAGAGGGGTGGGGGGGGGGAGGAATCATTCAAGTAATAAAATCCAAACAACGAATTTCGAAATGTTAATTAGCAATTGTTCGGTATCTGCTTTGTTTCCGTTCATACAATTAAAAGCTGCCTTTTTAGGCTTTAATGAAATTAGTAGGTCAATTGTAACACAAATTGAGAGAGAGAGGAGAGAGGAGAGAGAGAGAGAGAGAGAGAGAGAGAGAGAGAGAGAGAGAGAAAGCTTTTATTTCAGTGAATAATACAGTATGAAACTAGAGAGGCACTCAGTAGAGCACAGACCTTCCTGACTTTTGACCTGAACATGTATTAATTGGCTTGGCTTTTTCTACACTCAAGTATGAATCAAGTATGAAGTCTTTGTGACAATGATGTGTAACTTGTGGCTGATTATGTGACGTGAATTGGACATTTTGCTTGACCGCGACCTTGACATTTGACCTTGACCTTCCAAAATTTAATAATTTTCAGTTTTTCACATAACAGTTTATCCCTGCAAGTTTCATTACTCTACGATTAGAATTGTGGCCAAGAATCTTCACAAACGAATACACACACACAAACAGGGGGTAAAACATTACCTCCTTCCAACTTCGTTGGCGGAGGTAATTATAACTGATCCATCAAGAATTACCAGGAGCATGAAATCAGAAGTAGGTTTAACAATTCAAAATAAGACAGAAAGATATCTTTCCAGAGCAGTTAACCATCGCTAATTTCACGATAAAGAAAACGAGTCTACAGCATCAGCAAAGTGATTAACAGTTGTATCGTCTTAGGTTATTTTTGTTATGGTTCCCTTGCTCTGTTGGCCAGACACAGGTTTTCTGCAATACTGCAGTCCGTTCAGAGGGAACCTTTTATGGAAGGATTTCAAGATTCCTGGTTTAGATCCCTGGACAGTAATCAGAGCTCAATTCAAGGCCTTCCAAACATTGTAATTTATAGATCTTACACACTAGAGCTATATTATCCTGGGTTCTTACTTTAAACATTGGTAACATTCTCAAAACAATGAAGAGAGTCAAAACAGTGTATTGATGATAAAAATGAAGTTAATAATGATCATTTAAACGTTATAAAATAGTAAACAGTTAGACCCATAGTTTTTCATGCCATATAATTAATAGTCAGGGTATAGGCAGTAATTAACAGATCAAGATGGCCATATTTTGATCTGTTTTTCCCCCGGTTATCGACGCAACCTCTTGATCATTTTAAGAAACCCTTCTCCCGAAGGGTATTTTTTACCAATATAGGCAACGCGGAAAGCTGAGAAGGCGTGGTGACAGAAAACACAGATATACTGACCCAATAAATTTTCCTAATTAGCCAAATCAACATCTTGAATGCATCTCTTTTTATCCCCCACGATATGCGTTCTTCTGCAACTCCTGAATTCGAACCAAAAAAAGGAAAATCTTTCTTTCCCGGAGGGATTCACACAAAAGCAGGTTCGCAAAACTTAGTAGTTAACACAAGTTCAAATCTTTTTTACGAATTCACGGATACGTGCTTTCATTCTTTCCTCTTCCTAATGAGGTAAACATGCACATATAAACAATAGTTCGCCAAACAATCACACGAACGCATACACAAGGAAAATTATAATGTGTTATAATGAGGGAAGTTGCCTTTCAAGATTTTAAAAGATGTATCTTCTCCCTCTCATATTCTCCAGAAGGAATATGATAAAGGTACGATTTTTCGCTAATTATGAATACCCCTTTTATACAAGCTCACAGGGAGACTAACGTATTCATGTAATCATCTCAATATTCACAACATTTTTAAATCTACCATGAAAATGCCGATCTCTCTCTCTCTCTCTCTCTCTCTCTCTCTCCTCTCTCTCTCTCTCTCTCTCTCTCTCTCTCTTATAAGCAACTCTAGTTCTAAAAGCCACGCCTTAAAGCAAGATGCAGGAAAATTAACATCGTCTGTATTAACTACATTTCCAAGAATTCTTGACAAATATTGGATGGAATCATCACTGTCACCTGATCAAATATTCAACAGACAAAACGAAGACAGACCTTAATTCCAATCTCTGGAAATAATAGGTTTTAACGAATATCTTTCATCAGCCTTTACGACTACATCAGACTGATATGGAGAGCTGTAGGTATTATCGTTATGAATATTCAGATGTAAATGTTAAATTCTTACTTATGCCAGTTATTGTGCTTATTTTTGGAATCGACATAATTGATAAGAGTTAAACTACTTTCATAAAAAATTTGAGTCGTCTTTCTAATACATGAATAAATTATCTTTAATTTACATGCTTGTTGTTGTTCTCGTTATAGGATTTCTTATTTCAATGCGTAATAATAATTTCTAAACTTTTACTTTGCAGCTTAGGTATGTGACACCCTTTTTCTTAATTATTTCAAGGATCTGTTCGGGGAGAGAGGTAGCGCGATATCTTCGGAACCTAAAAAGACCTGAGTTATGCATATATATTAGCGTTAAGGTTCGTCGTAAAATATTCAGAAACTTTCTCTCTCTCTCTCTTCTTCTCTCTCTCCCCTCCCTCTCTCTCTCTCCCTCTCTCTCTCTCTCTCTCTCTCTCTCTCTCACACACAATGTATGTAACTATGTATACTGATTTGGCATACAGAAACTAATTGCCTAAAACTAGGTCAAGTAAAATCTGAAAATCAAATCGTATGGAAATTACATTTAAAAGTCAGACTATATATCAGTTTAGTGAGATCGGTGTATGACAATGAAACAATCTCCAATAGATATAGTAGATTTGAGAACAAAGCCTCAAAAGAATATTTGGAGTTGAATGGCACGACAGGATTAGAAATTAAACTATAAGAGAGATTATTCAGGTGTCATATGTGGATAAGATCATGGTGAGGGGTAGATGGAGAAGGTTTGGGCATGCTCCTTCGCACTCCTCAAGAGAGATGAGTTCTCCAAACGTTCAGCTGGGTTCCATAAGGAACTAGAAAGTTGCAAGACCCAGACCTACATGGCTGAGGACTATCAAGCGCGAAGTAGGAGATAATGAATTGAGAAATCTTGAATTAAAAGATGAACATAGAAATGACTGGCGAAATCTAACCGAAGCTCTTTGCGTCATTAGGTGTAAGAGGAGATGATGATGACATTTATATACACACACATATACATATACACACACATATATATATATAATTTATATATATATATATATATATATTATATATATATATATATATATATATATAGACACACACAACACATACACATAT
>NC_090727.1:9494595-9497095 GCF_036898095.1 Palaemon carinicauda | reverse complement strand
GTAGTATATATATATATATATATATATATATATATATATATATATATATATATATTATAAATGAATATATTATATATACATATATACATATATTCATATATACGGTATAATAATATACATATATATATAATATATATAGTATATATATATATATATATTATATATATATATATACATGAACACATATAGATATCCTTTCTGAGAGGGGATACCTTAACGTAGTGAATGGGTGTGTAATTTGTCAAGACCCAGGAAAGCTGTGCTAGTCAAGGCCACCCATACTAGGTTGGTTTGCTGTGTGCGACCAGACCAAAATCTCCCACCATCACCAATCCCACCCCGCTAGCGTGGGTGATAGAAACTGTCCAAACCCCAGACATTCACGAACTCTTCAAGGATTTGCAATTCAGGAAGTTATAAAGATGCTACATGTGTTGTTAAAGTTCCCCCCCGACCTCTCTCTCTCTCCTCTCTCTCTCTCTCTCTCTCTCTCTCTCTCTCTCTCTCTCCTCTCTCTCTCTCTCTCTCTCTCTCTCTCTCATAATATTTTTTGAAGTGAATGATTTATTTATATAATCAATGGATTACAAAAAAAAAAAAAATAATTAGTAAAAAATATTCAACAATGGTTGCCACCCATTCTTCCAATTTCCCCTATTGCTTCACACCTTTCCTCTAATTTCACGTATTCATTTAATTACAACATAATTCATACATCGGGGATATGAAGTTATAAACGACCTGCAATCCTTCAAGTTATGAAACAGCGCTGGCCTAGAACAAAAGATTTGGTCATGTATGCTGTTGTCTCTATTTTCATAAGCGACCAACTATGCATGCACGAACAATATGCAGGAAGTTTGAAACGTTACGGTTATACACACACATATATGTTTGAGTGTTTATAGTCTTTCTCGTAATGTATTCCAAATTACGCAATTGCTTTCATAATTTAATGCGTTCATGGTTTCAGTACATTATGTCGTATAGCTTTCTGACCCAAACATTTCACTATATACAAAAGATCAACGAAATATCCCTCTTCTTTGAAAGAGAAATTTATTCCTATAAAGAAAACCCGTTATTCATTATTGTGACGAGAAAAGTCGTGCTTGACGTGGGAAAACTAATGATATTATGATCAATTCACGCTCGAACTTTTCCCTTCCCGCGCAACGCTTAAGGAAAAAGAGAGGAAGATCTGGTCTTCATGACAAAAAGCTGAGTGACTTCCACCGAAGATTCTCCAGAAATATGGGAAAAATTAACGTAATGAATCATGCATTGACTGAAATGATGCAGACCATGAATGAGAAACGAAAATTGGCAACAAAAAGAAATAAAAAGATTGATAATATAGCAGGGAGGAGACAGTCTTTGTCCCCTTTACATTTGCCCCTCATGTGGCTGGCTGTCCGTACTCAACTGCAATGTTGGAAATACGACATCTACCATAATTTCATACAAACGTCATCATGACTTCGCCTCCACTTGACTTCCATTTGGAAGTTAGCATTTAATCACGCACTAATTCCTCATTCCTTGGAGTATGGCTCGTTGGTCATTAGAGCTCGTTAGCCCTTTCCCATTGACAGAGAGCGACGGAGGACAGTCACACATTGAATTTTGATTTTGAACCTTAATTCTGGAGCAGAATTACGATAGTTTTATAATTTCATAATTATTCATAAGGATTAAGAAAATAAAACTAGTCTAATCTTTTTAAAACAGGGAGAGAGAGAGAGAGAGAGAAGGAGAGAGAGAAGGAGAGAGAGAGAGGAGAGAGAGTGAGAGAGAGAGAGAGAGAGAGAGAGATACTCCTACTTACAACGTGCTGTTGTTTTACGTTGTTTGTTAAAGAGGAGATTCTTGGACCAAGATTTTCATTTAACACAGTTCAACAATGTATGAAGTTGCAGGAATTGGGAGGAAATTGGGTAGTACAGCGAGACGTATCCAGCGGATTTATAAAATCTTAAATAGGAGGGAAAAGTTTTGGGAAGAGAAGGTTCTGAAGTGAAAAGCAGACTGAAACTAATATACAAAAAGGAGAGAGAAATGGTGGGGGGGACGTCATCCATTACGCTTAAGGTTTAAAACATAAGATCATTTTGTGTAAAAATCACAACAGCTCTGAGAAAGACAGGAAATAGAAGCCGGTCTATTAATTTAAAAAAGATATCAGTGACTCGTTTCTTACCTTCCAAGAAAAGTATGAAAGAAGTGGTAATTAGTGAAAAGCTTCTTTTAAGGAAAAAAGATCAATTGTTTTTCTCTTGGCTGCAATTTTCTTGCAAGCACAATAAGAGGAGGAGTCTTAAGGGGGGGGGGGGAAGGAGGATATACAAGGAGGATATACTTAAGGGCAAAATGATTTCTAAAGGAAGTCTCTCGAGATCAAAGCCTGGAGGCGATGGTGGGCTTTCAGAGGGTGCCAATAGTCGGAGACCGGGTGAGAGACATTAGCCATGGGTTAGGCTACCGTGGGATGTTGTTTATT
>NC_090727.1:9486710-9494095 GCF_036898095.1 Palaemon carinicauda | reverse complement strand
TATATATATTTGTATATATATATATATATATATATATATGTATATATATATATACAAATATATATATATATATATATATATATATATTTGTATATATATATATATATATATATATATATATATATATATACTCGAACGGATTATACGTAGTCATTTCTTTCAACGCTCAGAGAAGTTCTACTCGAGTCGCTTCCCCATTCCTCCCTTGACTGCTAAATTTTGAGCGGATCTCCCAAACCAGCAAAGTATCTCCTGCAAACATCAACCATGAAATATTAATTCACAGCCTATCTTTTTTTTTTTTTTATTCCACAACATCGTTTGCCATGGTAAGTTCGTTATGATAAACTGCCAGAACAACATTACTTGTCACTGATTCTCTGGCCCATCAAACCAATCTCTCTCTCTCTCTCTCTCTCTCTCTCTCTCTCTCTCTCTCTCTCTCTCTCTCTCTCTCTCTCTCGTGCCATCTGACGTGCACTTTTAAATGTTTTTTTGTTGGTTTTGACAAACCTACAGTTATTGCTGAATATTCTCAATTACCTCTACATGACATGATTTTTTTCTACTTCTGTCCATGCCGCCATCGAACCTTTAAACTTTACTTTCAAACTTCTCACTTTAGTTTTTCATAAGCAAAAATTAACCCACCGACCATCTTACCTGCCTGAACCCCTCTTCTCTCCAGTCAGTTCCTATGTCACCTTCCTTACATTTTCAATCAAAATCCTACCATCCTCCTACCCTGGTGTTATACCACTATAAGTATTACAGCTCCCTTTATCCGCAATACCTTTATACATCCCACTCGTTCCTTTTGAACTCTTTCCTTAGCCAAACATACTTTACTATCTTTTGTCAGCGCTACCCACACCATCACCGTACTGTATTATTCCCCTTGTAATCTCAGCAACTCGTGGTATATTTCCTTCTTTTAACATCTTAAGATTCATTTATCGAATATTCAACAGTAACTTCCAGAATCATTTTCAGTTTACACTAACTCTTTCAAGTCTTGTATCACTCGGCTTTCCTCTTCTAGCTTCCGGATTCAAGAACCTTTCAAATTACTCACTCCATTGACCAGGACTGCATTTATATCCGACATTATCTGTCCACTTGAATCTATAGTTCTGAGATTCATTCATTTCTTAAACTTTATCTCGATTTGCTTCCCTGTAAAACAACTTTTCATTCTATCTAGAATTTCTCTACCCTCTCCTCGGTTTTTGTTACTTGTCTTTTTCTGTTGTCCACTCTATCCTTCCGTCTTGTATTTCTGCACCTATTCTTCTCTATTATCATGAAACTCAACATCAAATGTTTTTTTTTTTTCCCTAAACCTCTTACCTCTTCCCCAACCACTAACTATTTTGTTCCCTTTTCTGCGCTCGTATGACCCACAAACACCTCCAACCGGCCACATAACCCTACCGTGCAATTCTACAGTAAAAGTCTCCCCTCTGGTCTTCGCTTCTTTAAATGTAACACGTTGTTCATCTATTTTATCCATACATGCTCCTTTCGCTGGTTTTTTTTTCTCCAACTCAATTCTCTTAACACACACACACACACACACATATGTATATATATATATATATATATATATATATATATATATATATATATGTGTGTGTGTGTGTGTGTATTGTATATATATATACTATATATATATATATATATATATATATATATATATATATATATATATAGATAATATATATATATATATATATATATATATTATATATATATATATATATATAATGTCTTAAATAAGAGATATTAATACAAGAGATAAGAAACAGTGGCTCTTAGGAACATTTATCAATAGTATTCAATATATTTTAATCTAGAGTAGTAATGCGAATATTGACATCACAAAGTTCATTCTTTTTTAGCATGGTTAACAGCATGATAGGAAAAAAATATTTGCCTCCGGTCAGCTATAGTGAATTCGACATTACGACGCATGCCTAAAGATTTTCTTTCACAGATGAAGTCATCGGAAAGGAGAGAATGATCTTGTTTCAGAATTAAAACCTTTAATGACTTTCGGAAGTTGGTAATCCTGGTGAGGAAAAATGAATGAATCATTCTGTCGTGGGGGATTAATGCAGTCTCAAGATGAGGGAAAATGATTGTGCTGTAAGTTTCTTTCTCAGAAAAAAGGACTTGATTTCTGCAGAGAGAAAGGACTTGGTTTGTTTTTACTTAGGTTGGATGGGAAAAGAAGTACCTTGAAAGAGTGATTTGGATGAATGTTGAATATTCTTATGTAGTATACCATGGGGAATGGAATTTATGGCAGGGTGGACCTACTGGGTAGTTCAATGAGCTTCTCATATGTTTTAACCGTCGGTTGTCTCAAACTATGTTAAAATAGTAGTGCATTAATAAAGTTAAAAATAAATGTAACAAAATAGGGTTATTATTGAGTGACGCTTTCGAAGAAAAACGTAAGTTTTTACTAGCTTACCTACACCTTTCGTAAGCGAACTGTTAAAGAAACTTAATTTTGAACCACGCCTTGTTTGAGGTTATCATCTATTGAATAATTTTCCCTTTCTTCCCAACCATATGTTTGCCCTCTGTATACTTGAAAGCTTGTTAGACGGAGATAATCTGTAGTTCTGTGTTCATTTGGTATTCTTGGAGAAAACGAAGCCAACAACTGATGTGGTCAGGCTCAATTTCTAACGGGCATCGTTATCCAAAGTTATTAGTAATTCGGCAAATAAGTCTTAATAATGCAACAAGCACCTGGTGGTTATAGTGATCCATGTGCGAATCCTTATTAGTAAGAAAAAATATTTGGAGAAAACTTATAAACAGGAAACGTAATCGACATTTAGAAAGTGAACTAAGATTCCGGCATTTTTAATTATTATTTGTTATTTTCGGTACTTTAATTTTTAAAAAGATGTGAAACACCCGCAGAAATCCATCCGTTAAATTTGTTGATAGTTTATCTTTATGATACAGGTGATGCATGTATGTGTGTATGTCTCCAACAAGGCCCAATTTTTTAGCTCTTAACGCGAAGAAAGCCACTCTCCTCAGATTCTGTTCGGTAAAGACGTACTCGTTCATTTCCTATTCACGTAATAGGACATCCAGCGTTAGTAAGAGGAATATGTATTTATATCATTAATGGTGACACATCCTGTTTCCTTTCTTGTTTTTCCAAGTAAGATTTTTTTTTTTTGTAATCTATTCTGCAGCAGCTCTTGTATTGCAGTCTTGTAATGAATATATTTTGTATATCATTATTGATGTCATAAACTACAAATAAGAGGAATAAGATTTTTTACCTCCGTATTTGGTTTATTAAATGTCCAGAAGGGTTTCATGCTAGGGAGTTTCATTTCCAAATGTCTTTTTTCATACACTCGTGTCTACGGTTTGGTAACGTCATCGTCGTGTTATAGAACTGCCAACATAAATGAACTTGTATATACTCCTATGATATGAAAGTGATTTGCGAAATGCTCAAGATTAATCGAAAACTCAACGAAAGAGAACAAAGAATCCACTAACGACAAAAGAAAGGTGGAGAAAACCTCGACAACGAATCATATTAATGGTGACAAAAGTGAAAGGAAAGCCAATGTCTTAAGAACCTGGTCAGTGCGGAAGCTGAAGCTGAAGCTGAGTGAGATTAGGAAGAGAAGCCAAAGGAAGAAGGGGTTCATTCCTCATCACTGAATACGGCCCAGGGACCAATCACCCCCTCCTCCCCTCAGCTCAAGTTCAGTTGAGTAGCGAGATTATGAGAAAATCTTCACAAAACCCACCAGATTTATATGACATGGGATATTTCAAGAGGCATTTTGAAGGCTGTTATCCAGACCCCCCCAAAAACAAAACTTTATAAAAAAGGCGAAGGCATTAGCGCCAGGGAAGATGTGACAGTAAAACTTCTGACAAGGGTATATTGTCAAGTGATATGTTTGCAGTATGTACCGAATAACCGTGCTTGAATTTTAGATAGAAGACAAGAAAATTTATGATAAAGCCTATTTATCATAAGAGCCAAAATGATAATTCAAGGAATATTCGCATAATTAGCTGAATTATTGAAGATAAAATTCAAATTCAAATAGAGAAAAACTAATTACTAACAATAAGAAATTTTTTCAAACGTTGAAAAGAAGTTATATTTACCAAGACATTTTTCGCATTTGACTAGATAAGACTGCATCTGTTGCCGTTGTTATTGTATATAAACATAGAAAATTAACCCGTAATAAAAACGCGAATAAAAAGTAAACATTTGTTTTAACCGAGTAAAGTGCTACGAAATAGTAACTTAAACGAATAAACAACATCCCACGGTAGCCTAACCATGGCTAATGTCTTCTCACCCGGTCTCCGACCATTGGCACCCTCTGAAAGTCCACCATCGCCTCCAGGCTTTGATCTCGAGAGACTTCCTTTAGAAATCATTTTGCTCTTGGGTTTATCCTCCTTCCCCTCAAAGACTCCTCCTCTTGCTGTGCTTGCAAGAAAATTGCAGCCGAGAGAAAAACAATTGATCTTTTGTCCTTAACAGAAGCTTTTCACTAATTACCACTTCTTTCTTACTTTTCTTGGAAGAGTAAGGAAACGAGTCACTGGTATCTTTTTTAATTAATAGACCGGCTTCTATTTTCTATTTTTCTTAGAGCTGCTGTGATTTTTACACAAAATGAAATTGATCTTATGTTTTAAACTTAAGCACAATGGATGACGTCCCCCCACCATTTCTCTCTCCTTTCCGAAACTTTTTCCACCTATTTAAGATTTTATAAATCCGCTGGATATGTCTCGCTGTACTATCAATTTTCCCCCAATTCCTGCAACTTCATACATTGCTGAACTGTGTTAGATGAAAATCTAGGTCAAGAATCTCCTCTTTAACAAACAACGTAGAAAAAAAAAAAAACGTAAGTAGGAGTATCTCTCTCTCTCTCTCTCTCTCTCTCTCTCTCTCTCTCTCTCTCTCTCTCTCTCTCTCTCTCTCTCTCTCTCTCTCTCTCTCTCCGTTTAAAAAAGATTGGACTAGTTTTATTTTCATAATCATTATGAAGTAATTCTGCTCCATAATTATGGTTCAAAATTCACGTGTGACTGTCCTTGTCGCTCTCCGTCAATGGGAAAGGGCTAACGAGCTCTAATGCCCAACGAGCCATACTCCAAGGAGTGAGGAATTAGTGCGAGATTACATGCTAACTTCCAAAGGGAGGCGAAGTCGTGATGAGGTTTGTATGAAATAATCTTTCCCATATTTCTGGAGAATCTTCCGTGGAAGTCATTCAGCTTTTTGTCATGAAGACCAGCTTTCCTTTCTTTTTCCTCAAGAGTTGCTTGAGGAGAGAAAAGTTCGAGCGTGAATTGATCATATCATTGGCTTTCCCACGCCAGGCACGACTTTTCTCGTCACAATAATGAATAATGGTGTTCTTTTATAGGAATAAATTTCTCTTTCAAAAAAGAGGAATATTTCGTTGATCTTTTATATATAGTTTAGTGAAATGTTGGCGGCAGAAAGCTATACGACATAATGTACTGAAACCATGGACGCATTAAATTATGAAAAGCAATTGCGTAATTTGGAATACATTACGAGAAAGACTATAAACACTCATACATATCTGTGTGTGTGTGACCGTATTGTTTCAAACTTCCTGAATATTGCTCGTGCATGCATAGTTGGTCGCTTATGAAAATAGAGACAACAGCATACATGACCAAATCTTTTGTTCTAGCCAGCACTGTTTCATAACTTGAAGGATTGCAGTCGTTTATAACTTCATATCCCCGATGTATGAATATATAATTAAATGAAAACATAAAATTAGAGAAAAGGTGCAAGCAATAGGGGAAATTGGAAGAATGGGTGGCAACATTGTTGAATATTTTGTTTACTAATTTATTTTGAAATCCATTGATTGTATAAATAAATCATTTCACTTCAAAAAAAATTATGAGAGAGAGAGAGAGAGAGAGAGAAGAGAGAGAGAGAGAGAGAGAGAGAGAGAGAGAGAGGTTGGAACTTTAACAATACATGTAGCATTTTTATAGCTTCATCATGGAAATGCCTTCATCTAGGTTTATTATTACTTTCCTGAATTGCAAATCCTTGAGTTCGTGAATGTTTGATATTTCGGACAAATGCCTCTATTTTTAGTCCCTTACCTCAACTAATCTGAGCGACTTTTAAACCTTTGTAACAAAAGTTGGTAGAAATTTAATCAAAACTGGATAACAAACTAATGTCAGGGGAAACTTTTCCTTTATATATTATATTTTAATCTACATTTCCCAATCGGTAACTGGTGATAACAACCTCGAATATCCAATTGGGAATAGTTAGGAAATAGCATATAATGTAAAAAGAAATAATTTATTTGAGCATCATGGTGATATTAAATGAAGATATTAGAGTGAGTTGAAACTTGGAAACAATCTGCTTATATTTCCGATTTCCATACCGAGATTCACCTCCCCTTATGATTGAAGGAAGTCTGTGGCGTGTATTTTTACAATTTGCGCAACCCAAATAACGTCTTAACCACAATAAAATGGATCAGAGTTTTATTCAGAATCTATTTCTTTTTTTTTTAAATCCGTCTTCCCCAAAGTTGAAAGGAATTATTAACTCAAAATGTCCTCTACTAAGGAAGCAGCTAAATAGATATCCATTATAAGGAAACATTATGTATATATTTGATTAATTGTTAATATAGCTTAATGTTAAAAGGAGCATTGAGAGAAATCAGTCCAAATCGAAAGTTTTATTCGTCCTTTCGTTGGCTTGCAAAGATCAAATGAAAACCCCAAGATGCAAGAATTGATGGTATTGACTTCAGAACTAAGCTATGTCGAGATTTTATCATCAGATGAAAGAGACAGTGATTAAACTTACAATGCTAATGTTAGTTTATATTTGTGCCCAATGAATGCAACTAACGTGAGAAAAATGCATATGGCCCTTTAATAAATGACAACCATTACCATCTCACAATTTTAGCATCCTATTAGAAGATGAAGAAAATGAAGTAAACCACTCTAACAAGTCTAATCACTTTTCCAACGTCACACTACGCTCAACCCGCCTCACATAGATCTACCTTAAGCCTTATATGGGCAGTCAAAAATATTCAGACTTTCATGAACATTTCTACCGACAATTGAAGTATATCCAGAAACATTTGTGAAAAGCAAAATTTACAATAGCCTAATATATATTTTGAAAATAATACAAAATGCACACAGACCGAAAAATTTTTGCTTTTAACATATTTCTCTTCGCAAACAAAGTCCTCTCAGGAAAAAATAACTAATATATAATTACCTTATCAATACTTCCTTGTTATATACGTTTTTATTTGAGCCTGTTT
>NC_090727.1:9424210-9481710 GCF_036898095.1 Palaemon carinicauda | reverse complement strand
CTCCATTTCAGTCAGATGTCGCAAAGGCTGATGAAAGATATTCGTTAAACCTACTATTTCCAGAGATTGGAATTAAGTCTGTCTTCGTTTTGTCTGTTGAATATTTGATCAGGTGACAGTGATGATTCCATTCAATATTTGTCAAGAATTCTTTGAAATGTAGCTAATACAGACGATGTTAATTTCCCTGCATCTTTCTTTAAGGCGTGGCATTTAGAACTAGAGTTGCTTATGAGAGAGATCGGGATTTTCATTGTAGATTTAAAAACTTGTGAATATTGAGATGATTACATGAATACGTGAGTCTCCCTGTGAGCTTGTATAAAAGGGGTATTCATAATTAGCGAAAAATCGTACCTTTATCATATTCCTTCTGGAGAATATGAGAGGGAGAGGATACATCTTTTAAAATCTTGAAAGGCAACTTCCCTCATTATAACACATTATAATTTTCCTTGTGTATGCGTTCGTGTGATTGTTTGGCGAACTATTGTTTATATGTGCATGATTACCTCATTAGGAAGAGGAAAGAATGGAAGCACGTACCCGTGAATTCGTAAAAAGATTTTCTCTCTAAGGTGGGATTTGAACTTGTGTTCACTACTAAGTTTTGCGAACCTGCTTTTGTGTGAATCCCTCCGGGAAAGAAAGATTTTCCTTTTTTTGGTTCGAATTCAGGATTTGCAGAAGAACGCATATCCGTGGGGGATAAAAAGAGATATATTCAAGATGTTACTTTGGCTAATTAGGATAATTAATTGGGTCAGTATATCATGTTTTTTTCTGTCACCACGCCTGGTCAGCTTTCCGCGTTGCCTATATTGGTAAAAAATACCCTTCGGGAGAAGGGTTTCTTAAAATAATCAAGGGGTTGCGTCGATAACCGGGGGAAAAACAGATCAAGATATGGACATCTTGATCTGTTAATTACTGCTTATACCCTGACTATTAATTGTATGGCATGAAAAACCATGGTCCTAGCTGTTTACTAATTTTATAACGTGTAAATGATCATTATTAACTTCATTTTTATCATTGATACACTGTTCTGACTCTTTTTATTGTTTTGAGAGTGTTACCAAAGTTTAAAGTAAGAACCCAGGATAATATAGCTCTATGGTGTATAAAATATATGAATTACAATGTTTGGAAGGTCTTGAATTGAGCTCTGATTACTTTCCAGGGATCCAAACCAGGAATCCTGAAATCCTTCCATAGAAGGTTCCCTCTGAACGGACTGCAGTATTGCATAAAACCTGTGTCTGGCCAACAGAGCAAGGGAACCATAACAAAAATAACCTAAGACGATACAACTGTTAATCACTTTGCTGATGCTGTAGACTCGTTTTCTTTAGCGTGAAATTAGCGATGGTTAACTGCTCTGGAAAGATATTTTTCTGTCTTATTATGAATTGTTAAACCTACTTCTGATTTCATGCTCCTGGTAATTCTTGATGGATCAGTTATAATTACCTCCGCCAACGAAGTTGGAAGGAGGTAATGTTTTACCCCCTGTTTGTGTGTGTGTATTCGTTTGTGAACAGATTCTTGGCCACAATTCTAATCGTAGAGTAATGAAACTTGCAGGGATAAACTGTTATGTGAAAAACTGAAAATTATTAAATTTTGGAAGGTCAATGTCAAAGGTCAAGGTCACGGTCAAGCAAAATATCCAATTCACGTCACATAATCAGCCACAAGTTTCACATCTTTGTCACAAAGACTTCATACTTGATTCATATTTGAGTGTAGAAAAAGCCAAGCCAATTAATACATGTTCAGGTCAATAGTCAATGTCGAGAAATAAGCTGCCGCGGCGAAGGTTTGTGCTCTACTGAGTGCCTCTCTAGTTTCATACTGTATTGTTCACTGAAATAAAAGCTCTCTCTCTCTCTCTCTCTCTCTCTCTCTCTCTCTCTCTCTCTCTCTCTCTCTCTCTCTCTCTCTCCAATTTGTGGTACCGTTGACCTACTAATTTCATTAAAGCCTAAAAAGGCAGCTTTTAATTGCATGAACGGAAACAAAGCAGAGACAGAACAATTGCTAATTAACATTTCGAAATTCGTTGTTTGGATTTTATTACTTGAATGATTCCTCTCCCCACTCCCCCCCTCTCTTATCCACCCTTCCCTTGCTTCTTTCGCCATAAGATTCGAAAGATAATTAGACTAATGCGTATATACATGTTTCCAGCTACAACAATTATATTTAGATAGGAATGCTGACAAGACTAATCAGTAGGGCTTATCGAATCTGTACTCCATTATATCTGGACAAGGAACTAGATTTCGTTTAGGTCAGGTTTAATGATTTATGGTATTTGGACAAAGGAGGGACAAGGCACTCATTAATGCCAGAAAAAAATCGTAATGAGGATAAATGTCAGGAAGAAGTAGATAAGAAAAGATAATCGTAATTCCAGAAAATATCACAATAAACCATTCAAACAAAAAGTAGATAACTTTAAAATAGTAGGTTATTAAAACACCATCAGCGATAAGTTTACAATTTGGGTATGTGATCATGTTTTTTACAATTTCCAAAGCAGTACAAAAATCACTTATTGTGGTCTGGAAGTTCGTATGATTTACATTGTTTTTTGTGCTTTCTTTGACCGTATTATTTAGTGGGCCTATGTTTTCAAAAGTACACGTATGATATGTGGATTGGACTGTAAAGCAAGCTTATTGTATATGCAGATAATTCTACTCGGCATCTATTCAATCCCATAAATATAGACCTTTTATTGCTGATTACCTCAATACCTTGGTAAAATGAGTGCATGGTGCAAGGTATGGGTGATAAAGTTCGACCCTAACAAGTTCAAATTTTGATTGTAAATAGGGTAAGGGCAATGGCTCCTTATAATAGGCAGATCTCTCTCTCTCTCTCTCTCTCTCTCTCTCTCTCTCTCTCTCTCTCTCTCTCTCTTTTAAACCTAATTTCTTTTCTTCTTCAACAGTCTTTCAGTGAAATTAATGTCCTACTTGAAATAACGAGTAAAATTAAATGTTCATAAAATCCATCTAATGTGAAATTGCGTTTTGCTAATTCGTTGAAATTATTTCCTCGTCTGCATCATGAAGTATCAGACGCCATTAAGAATGCTCTACTTAGCAGCGAAAAAGCAACGAAGGATTTTATGAAAGTGAAACGATTAAGGCGATTAAGGAATGAGGGAGTATTGAATGTTCTTGGAGAATACTGATAAACGTAATGTAATAAAGGATAAATGCAAAAGGGTGTGGTTGCGATGAGGCGAGGCGAAGATACGTGTTCAGAAAGGTAAGGAGATGAAGGTGGGAATGGGATAAAATGATGAATATTCCGGACTAGAAGAGTTTAGGGAAGGAAGAGCTTTCAAAATATATCAAATAACATTTCAGTAGATTCTTTTTGAGGGATAATTACGGAATTAAGGAGAAAGTGGTTAAGATTGGATTAGAAATGAAAGGAAATTGTCGGAAATTATTTGTTATTAGCATTGAATGATAATTTCGAAGGAAATGTACATTTGATGGAGTTGATTTGTATAAGTTCTAACAGATGAAAAGTGTTGACATGGCGACTTTAACAATCATAATTGGTAAAGGAAAATAGTTTTGAAATGAAAAATTCAACATGAATTGTGAAAGAAATTCATGGAAATTAAATACTAAGTAAACAACAACAAAGGTAAACTCAACCCGCTTTACAGTACTGTAGGCCTGCAGCATCTTATTTGCTGCCCTATTTTTATTACTGTTTTATCATTATCACCTTCGCTTCCTTTCGAATACCTCTCTCACTCTCTTGGGAATTCATCGAGAGGATAGTCTATTTTACTACATATAAAGTTACGATCTCTGCAGGATTATTTAAAAAGAGAAATGATAACGTAAATTTGATTGAGATATTATGAGAAGATTGGAAGTCTAGATATCATGAAAAAAAAAAACTTGCAGAAGTGTGTCCATTGCATCTCATTCTCTCGTAATTTAAGATACGATATTATTTTAGCATCTAATCAAGGGTTTACGTCCAGCGAACAAATCTCCTGGGACGTATACCGTACGTGTTTCATAGACGCTCATACAGTGTAATTCTATTGTTCTATTTAAACTCTCTCTCTCTCTCTCTCTCTCTCTCTCTCTCTCTCTCTCTCTCTCTCAAGCTTACCATCTCATGTTTTAGTTTGTTCGAATTTTTGAAACATTCTTGCTCGTTACTTGCATTCACCTTGCCTCTCTGTTAGAACCTATCAGTTACGTTGCCACATTGGTGAAACCTGTACCGCACGTGTTTCACAGAAGCTCATACAATGTAAGCTGAGGCTTTTTTTTATCTCGTTCTCTCCCACACTGATAATAGAACAACCGGTTTAAGCTTGCCATCTCATTTTTTAGTTTGTATTTTTGCACCATTCACTTGGGTTTGAATTACAACTCCTTGTCAGAAGCTCATTGATAAAAGCATCAAGCATTTAGGACATCCTGCTCATCGCTCCGTTGGGAAGACGTCGCCCTCGACGATCACATGTAACATAAGTACTGGCAGACCACAACCATGGATACCTGCTCCTATGTGCCGACAGGTGGTTGATGAAGTGACTTCATCTATGGCCTCTCACATCCCTCGCGCCGATCTACTGCACAGCTACTGAAGACGAAGTTCATTTTCCACAGCATTATCAAGGATGGTAAGGGTCCGCACATGCACTTCATGCCAAACTTGAATTATTAATATTATTATTATTACTAGCTAAGCTACAACCCTAGTTGGAAAAGCAGGATGCTATAAGCCCAGGGGCCCCAACAGGGAAAATAGCCTAGTGAGGAAAGGGAACAAGGAAAAATAAAATATTTGAAGAACAGTAAAATTAAAATAAATATTTCCCATATAAACTCTAAAAACGTTAACAGAATAAGAGGAAGAAAAATTAGATAGAACAGTGTGCCCGAGTGTACCCTAATGCAAGAGAACTTTTACCCAAGACAGTGGAAGACCATAGTACAGAGGCTATGGCACTACCCAAGACTAGAGAACAGTGGTTTGATTTTGGAGTGTCCTTCTCCTAGAAGAGCTGCTTACCTTAGCTAAAATGTTTCTTCTACCCTTACCAAGAGGAAAGTAGCCTCTGAACAAATACAGTGCAGTAGTTAACCTCTTGGGTGAAGAGGAATTGTTTGGTAACCTCGATGTTGTCAGGTGTATGAGGACAGAGAAGAATCTAAAGAATATGCCAGACTATTCGGTGTATGTGTAGGCAGAGGGAAAGAACCGTAACCAGAGAGAAGGATCCAATGTAGTACTGTCTGGTCAGTCAAAGGACCCCATAACTCTCTGGCGCGAGCAGTTTCTAGAAGAATTCTATTTCTGTGAAGATTCCATAATTTTATTTTTGAATTTGATGAAAAAACAAACTAGTACGAGTCGTTTCTAGACAGATTTCTGTTGATTAAAGGTTCATTTTGTGGATTTGCTCTCATACATACATCTATTTTCTTAGTGTCATAATATTAAACTATTCTTCAACAGAACAGCAGTTGACAGGATCTTACAAAATGTTTTTACATTCCTACGTTTTTACTCTTTTTTTGTAGGTCCAAGGACTTACGTTTTGTTTCCCATCAACTTAAATAGATTTGATTATGTAGTTGAAGAGGAAGAGAAAAATAGCTTACATAGTTATTTTTAGAAAACTTTGGTTAATGAAACCAAAGGGACGGCAAACCCACTTGCTGTATTTTTTTTCAACTCTAAGAAGGGTTCTTGTATTCGATAACTTTTACTTACTTGTTTACTTGTTTTGGGTTTAAATCCAACCCTCCACTGAAGTCGAGTGAACTACTACTCGGGCGGGTCCATATCAATCATCTAACGAAACATTTTCATTATAACTTATAGAATTCTTTGATTGTAGCATCTTCCAAATCATTTGATCTTGTGAAAAGTAATGTCTTTAGTTTCTTCTTAAATTCAATTGCTCCCTTTATGTCCTTCATTTCAGTTGACAGTTTATTATAATGTTTAGGCGCACAGTAGCTAAAAGCCCTTTTATTTCCATTTACATTGCATGATTTATTATATTGAGCTGTAGTTATGTGCTAGGAAGAAGAGATATCTTGGTATACAGTTTTATAAATGGCTAAATTTCTTACTGGGGTTATTGTTGATGAAAAAATGTATTCATGCTCAAAAAAGACTGCAATTATTAGAGGACATCATTTTATAGACTTTTAACGAGGGAAAGATTTATATTTTATGCTTCCGGGAAGATATTCATAGACGACAGATTCTTTTTTAGATATTTAGTTATTCAAAAAAAAAAAATCTTATTTCTAACTGTATCCATATGAAATGCTTTTTCTATGGAGGTACAAGATGTGCATAATATTGAGTCACTGATAATGTTTAATTCTTGTTTCCTTAGTATGTTCAACTGTCACCAAAATATCTTAGGCAGAACAGTCGTTAACAAGCATTCGGCAATGGTTATGAATTGCTCTGTTTTTTTTTTTATGCGAACAAAATATTCTTTTAGGAGCACACCTCATACGTAAATAGCTTTTTGGGGATTCAAACGTGCCAAAGAAAGAACATGTGAGTGGTTGAACTTTAAAGTGAGTATATCACTCAAGACGAAAGGTGTGCAAACTGGATTTCTCTTAATTAAATGATGAAAAACGTTACTGTAGATGGATCCTCCTATATATATATATATATATATATATATATATATATATATATATATATATATGTACATATATTGTATATTGTATATATTTATCTATCGATATCTATCTATCTATCTATCTATCTATCTATCTCTATATATATATATATATATATATATATATATATGTATATATATGTACATATATTGTATACTGTATATATTTATCTATCGATATCTATCTATCTATCTATCTATATATATATATATATATATATACTGTATACTGTATATATTTATCTATCTGTCGATCTATATATATATATATATATATATATATATATATATATAAATACGTACTTATATAAAATTTTTGTGTTTATATTTGTAGGGAATATTTATTCTTGACACTACACCTGTTTTTGTTGAGATCTTAATGTATGATACAGTGCCATTCTCTCTCCCTCCCGGGTGTCACACGCAAGACTCCCATCACTAAACTTGACGTTTACCTTCTTTAATCTTCTGTATTTTCTAACATTTTGTATATAATGCCAATGTCCCGTTTCATGCATTTTGTTGCTATTTATAGCTCCCCAAAGCGAAATGTGAAATTGCCAATGTTTTCAAAGAAGTCAATCTGTCACTGACCTTGCCAATCTTCATTTTGTTTTGTGGTGCTTTTGTCTTTACAAAGATTTACAAAATACATTCACTCAAGTAAGTAATTTTCTGATTTTCATTGAGATTTTTTTTTATCTTTATTTGCCTAATAAATATATCAGTTCCTTTATTGACACGGAGATAAAAGATTACTGAGGAATGTAATAGTGAAGTAGGGCTCTGTTCAGGAATTTTGGAGGAAAATGGTTCCCACACATATCGTTTGGAAATTTAGATACCTTATTGCAAATAAGATCTCCATTTTGAGGCTCCTTACGTTTAGCATTAGAGGGTCTTTGACCTTTATTTTGAGGCTCCTTACGTTTAGCATTAGAGGGTCTTTGACCTCTATTTTGAGGCTCATTACTTTTAGCATTAGAGACTCTTTGACCTCTATTTTGAGATTGCTCACTCTCAGCATTAGAGTCTCTTTGATCTCTATTTTGAGGCTTCTTACTTTTAGCATTTTAGGGTCTTTGACCTCTATTTTGAGGCTCCTTACGTTTAGCATTAGAGGGTCTTTGACCTTTATTTTGAGGGTCCTTACGTTTACCATTAGAGGTCTTTGACCTCTATTTTGAGGCTCATTACTTTTAGCATTAGAGACTCTTTGACCTCTATTTTGAGACTGCTCACTCTCAGCATTAGAGTCTCTTTGATCTTTATTTTGAGGCTTCTTACTTTTAGCATTAGAGGGTCTTTGACCTCTATTTTGAGGCTCATTACTTTTAGCATTTTAGGGTCTTTGACCTCTATTTTGAGGCTCCTTACGTTTAGCATTAGAGGGTCTTTGACCTCTTTTTTGATGTTCCTTACTTTTAGCATTAGAGACTCTTTGACCTCTATTTTGAGTCTCCTTACTTTTAGCATTAGAGTATCTTTGACCTCTATTTTGAGGCTCCTTACTTTTAGTATTAGAGGGTCTTTGACCTCTATTTTGAGGCTCCTTGCGTTTAGCATTAGATGGTTTTTTACCTCTGTTTTGATGTTCCTTACTTTTAGCATTAGAGGCTCTTTGATCTCTATTTTGAGGCTCCTTACGATGAGCATTAGAGGGTATTTGACCTCTATTTTGAGGGTCCTTACTTTTAGCATTAGTGGCTCTTTGACCTCTATTTTGAGGCTGCTCACTTTTAGCATTAGTCTCTTCGACCTCTATTTTGAGGCTCTTTACTTTTAGCATTAGAGGCTCTTTGACCTCTATTTTGAGGCTGCTCCCTTTTAGCACTAGAGTCTCTTTGACCTCTATTTTGAGGCTCCTTACATTTAACATTAGAGGGTCTTTGACCTCTATTTTGAGGCTCCTTACTTTTAGCATTAGAGGCTCTTTGACCTCTATTTTGAGGCTCCTTACATTTAACATTAGAGGGTCTTTGACCTCTATTTTGAGGCTCCTTACTTTCAGCATTATAGGCTCTTTGACTTCTATTTTGAGGCTGCTCACTTTTAGCATTAGTCTCTCTTCGACCTCTATTTTGAGGCTCTTTACTTTTAGCATCAGAGGATCTTAGACCTCTATTTTGAGGCTCCTTACTTTTAGCATTAGAGGCTCTTTGACCTCTATTTTGAGGCTCCTTACATTTAACATTAGAGGGTCTTTGACCTCGATTTTGAGGCTCCTTACTTTTAGCATTAGAGGCTCTTTGACCTCTATTTTGAGGCTGCTCACTTTTAGCATTAGTCTCTTTGACCTCTGTTTTGAGGCTCTTTATATTTAACATTGGAGGCTCTTTGGCCTCTATTTTGAGGCTGCTCACTTTTGGCATTAGAGTGTCTTTGACCTCTGTTTTGAGGCTCCTTACATTTAACATTAGAGGGTCTTTGACCTATTTTGAGCCTTATTACTTTTAGCGTTAGAGGCTCTTTAACCTATATTTTGAGGCTCCTACTTTTAGCATTAGAGGGTCTTTGACCTCGATTTTGAGGTGCAATATCTCCTGCATTAGAGGCTCATTGACCTCTATTTTGAGGCTCCTTACTTTTAGCATTAAAGGCTCTTTGACCTCTATTTTGAGGCTCCATACTTATAGCATTAGAGGCTCTTTGACCTCTATTTTGAGGCTCCTTACTTTTAGCATTAGAGGGTCTTTGACCTCGATTTTGAGGTGCAATATCTCCTGCATTAGAGGCTCTTTGACTTCTATTTTGAGGCTCCATACTTATAGCATTAGAGGCTCTTTGACCTCTATTTTGAGGCTCCATACTTATAGCATTAGAGGCTCTTTGACCTCTATTTTGAGGCTCCTTACTTTTAGCGTTAGAGGCTCTATGACCTCTATTTTGAGGCTCCTTACTTTTAGCATTAGAGGGTCTTTGACCTCTATTTTGAGGCTTCTTATGTTTAGCATTAGAGGTTCTTTCACCTCTATATTGAGGCTCCTTACTTTTAGCATTAGAGGCTCTTTGACCTCTATTTCGAGGCTCCTTACTTTTAGCATTAGAGGCTCTTTCACCTCTATTTTTAGGCTCCATACTTTAAGCATTAGAGACTCTTTGACCTCTATTTTGAGGCGTCTTAGGTTCAGCATTAAAGAATCTTTGACCTCTATTCTGAGGCTCCTTACTTTTAGCATTAGAGGCTTTTTGACCTCTATTTTGAGGGTCCATACTTTGAGAATTAGAGGCTTTTTGACCTCTATTTTGAGGCTTCTTACGTTTAGCATTAGAGGGTCTTTGACCTCGATTTTGAGGCTCCTTACTTTTAGTATTAGAGGTTCTTTGACCTCTATTTTGAGGGTCCATACTTTTAGCATTAGAGGGTCTTTGACCCCTATTTTGAGGCTCCTTACTTTTAGCATTAGAGGGTCGTTGACCTCTGTTTTAAGGCTCCTTACTTGTAGCATTAGAGGTTCTTTGACCCCTATTTTGAGGTGCTATACTCTACCACTAGAGTTTCTTTCACCTTTATTTTGATCCCCTTACCTCTAACAATTAAAGATTTTTGGCCTTTATTTTTGGGTGCTTTATTTCTAGCACTAGAGGCTCTTTGAGACCTCTGTTTTAAGGCGACTAACCGCTAATAGTAGAGGGTATTTGACCTCAGTTTTTAGGTGACTTACCTCTATAATTAAAGGCTATTTTTTATACTTCTTCATATAAAGGCTTTCTTTCTCCATTCTCTTCTGTCTTTTATAGTTTTTCAAGATCTTCTTTGCTTAGTTCACCAGTCTCCTTCGAGATTTCAAGAGACATTTCAGTGCTGTTTGTCCTCGGTTGTCAGATTCCTCGGAGAAATCGATGGCTTTCATGTCTTTACCTATAAGGGCGATGGGTAAAGACATGGATGCCATTGATTTCTCGGCATACACTATACGCCATCATACTAAAGTCAACGAAGAGCAATAAAATATGTTTACCAATGCCGTCCTGATATGTTCTATCTTCAATGCCGAATTTTGAAGAAACACACGTCGCTCACCGCTTTGCACTAATGCAATCCAATTATAGGACATCGTCGCTAAACCGCAAGCAAATTATCCTTCAAGGCGCTTACATTATGATCTTAAAAGCTCGCCAACTTCGGCAGCACCTATCCAAACTATCTGTAGATGAAGGTGTTCCGAATACCTCCAGTTCATCCTGTAGCTGTAACAAACTTCTTACAGTCAGTTACCTGTTCCGCCAGAACGCGAGCTCTGTGAGTAAAGTGAAATCCTCCTCCCAATGTTCACTGCGTAAACTTCCATAGCTACAGTACATACAGATCGTGAGGTGTTGCAAGGTATGTTTAAAAGAGAGAGAGAGAGAGAGAAGAAGAGAGAGAGAGAGAGAGAGATCAGGTCTTCAGAAGTCTTTTGGAATCCGGGCCGGAGCCGTTCAGAACTGCTCCGGGAAGATTCCGTTCTGGAGTCATTCAGAACACTATGCTAAGTCTACGGCTATTTCTTCTGAGGACATTTGGAGATGAGATTCAGGAAGATCTTCCTCCGAAATCGTTCAGAGATTTCTGGAATCATTCAGAATTCCATGCTAAGTCTATGGAAATTTCTTCTGAATTCTTTTTGGAGATGCACGAAGATTTTCTCCTGAAGCCGTTTAGGACTCGCGAAAAATTCTCTTTTCTCTGGTGTCAATAGGCCCCATTAATTCATAACAACAACAACAACAATAATTAATAATTAATAATAATAATAAATAATAATAATAATAATAATAATAATAATAATAATAATAATAATAATAATAATTTGATCCACTGCTCCGGGAAGATTCCGTTCTTGAGTCATTTAGAACTCTATGCTAAGTCTACGGCTATTTCTTCTAAGCCATTTGGAGATCGACTAAGATTTTCTTCCGAAGCCGTTTAGGACTCGCGAAAAAATTCTCTTTTTCTCTGGTTTCAATAGGCCCTAATAATAATAATAATAATAATAATAATAATAATAAATAATAATAATAATAATAATAATAATCTACGTGATTTGATTTATGAATTTGAGTCAGAAAGGTCGGAAATCGATCAATGCTTGGATAGGAAGATGAAAAACAATGATTTATTAATCTCTCTCTCTCTCTCTCTCTCTCTCTCTCTCTCTCTCTCTATATATATATATATATATATATATATACATATATATATATATATAATATATACATATTTATATATATAGACTTATATTATATGTAGCATTTGATCATAATTGATTTACTGGTATTTTTTTCAATTATTATTATTATTATTATTATTATTATTATTATTATTATTATTATTATTATAATCTAAGCTATAACATTAGTTGGAAAATCTTTGCTGATCATGGCGATACGTAAACCCTTTCACCAGGATATAGTACATATGTTGTATATGATATGAATTGATATGATTACAAGCCAGATATTGCATTAAGGTGGTGGTTGTGTATTTAAACGAATGGTCATGATGTTTACGTTTTATCTGAATGAGAGAAACAGTCCAAGGAAATGAATAGATTGATTTTTTTTTTCATGGGGAGAATTAACCAAGGTGACACCATGGTTTGTAAGGCCACAGAATTGCTAAGATTGCCTGGAATAATGATGGGTAGAGTTTAGCTTGGGATAATAAAATATGTGGAATACTAGAAAGTTCTTTTTGTTTATAGTGCAGTGTGAATGTTATTGGTATACCATTTTGCATATAGAAAGGTCGAAATATATCCATAAGAAGAACGCTCAATGTACAGAATACTCATTTTCTTATGTCTTCTTGCCCCTATGTTTTCTCTCCTTATCTCCCCTTTTAAGTGGAACCTACCTCTCTAGAGTGGGGCAAAGTAAATAATTATATTTGGGCCTCTCACCTGTCTCGTACGTCTCTCTCTCTCTCTCTCTCTCTCTCTCTCTCTCTCTCTCTCAGCTATACAAAACCATTGTAGCTGCCACTTTTACCAGCCCCTGAGACTCTCTCTCTCTCTCCTCTTCTCTCTCTCTCTCTCTCTCTCTCATCTCTCTTCTCTCTCTCTTCTCTCTCTCTTCTCTCTCTCTCTCTCTCTCTCTCTCTCAATATTTTATAATTGTAGTATCATGTAACGCTCTTTTCTTCTCTGTCAGACGATTTTTCACCACTTCTATTTTTATTCAAATTATTTTTTTTTCTTTCCTGTTTTTCTTCTCATTTTGTTTCTAATACTTACTCTCCAGAAAAATGCTTATAGCACTGAACCGTAACTTCCTCCATAATGATGGGTGTTTTTTTTTTTTTTTTTTTTTTTTTTTGTGGGGGGGGTGTGCGTTATTTATTCATTTATTTTTTTTTTTACAAATGCTTCTTAATGTTTTTTTTTTTTTTTTTTTTTTTTTTTGCATAGCTCTTTCTTCTTCTTCTTCTTCTTCTTCTGTTTCTATAATAAATATCACGAGTTAATGGTACAATTTGTATATACGTACTGTATTTCTCTGACGTGCCATAATTCTCCGAATCTTACTAACTCTTTTCTCTGCTGACATGATTTATGAAAGCCATCCCAAGAGGACAGAAATTTAGCACTTTCTTGTATTAGATGCCGAGAGCTTTTTGGATTCTGTTCAGAAATACCTAATTGAATACTTTTGCCATAATTCCTGTAAATGTCTCAATTAAGGTCTCTTAATGTCGCTTCTCTGTTGTGCCATATGTGAATGTCAAATTTCATCCATTCAAGGACATTAGTTTTTAGCTGAATTTGCCAAGCGTTTGGAAAATTCTAAAACAAAATTCTGTTTGTATTTTTTAGTTCCCTCATTATACAACGAACAATGAAAGTTTTACCTTGAATCCTATTATGAAAACACTTTTGTCCTCGCTTGTGCATTTTTTACTTGGTAAATTAAACATTTGAATATAACCACTCTCTCTCTCTCTCTCTCTCTCTCTCTCTCTCTCTCTCTCTCTCTCTCTCTCTCATTTTTCAATTTCCCAACTGATCAGAAATGGTAATGGTGTGTTTATGAAGTGATAAACTTTGTTAAGCTGAAGAGGCCATTAGCGATAGCAGTTACAACTGTTAGATAGTGTAATAAAGTTAGGTCATTAGAGCTAGATTGATACAACTACTACGAATAGGTGAATTGATATGACTAATATTTTTTAGCCCAAGCATATTATTTCTTTGATATTTGTGTTCCTGACATTATGAAAATTTTATATAAAAATAGAAGTGATCCTTTTTTTAACAAATGCTCATCTCTGTCAGTTATAAGGCTATAGAAAACTCTAAATGTGTAAGATTCTCAATCTCAGGGAAGAGAAGCAACACTGTGGGATCCACATATATACCTATTTCACAGAAATCAGTGGAACATTTGAATTCGAAGCTGTGAAGATCTAATGATGCTGATAAATTGTCTGATAAGTCGATAATGAATTATTCATTGAATGTACTGATTTGTGTTGACGGTCGATCACCATAGGACATATGCTAATGATCTTTATTACGGTTATAATTATTAATTCTACCATCGTTAATGATAGTTGAAATATGAATTTATTTGATAATTACATCCATTCTCTATCATTTTGGTAGTATTTTACGATTCCTATTACTGACGAAAATAACATGAGTTTATCATTAATTTTGCTATCTCTTCTTTATTCCAGGTATGTGAAGATTTTGCAGCATGTTTTCGCCATGTTCTTCGATATACTGGGGTTAGAGGTATGATAAACAGAATATTTTGTATTTTATTCATATACTATATGTACTTGAGGTTGAATATAAGTATGTGTAGGGAGATTTGGACATTTTAAGGTAAGAAATTTGAATGACATTAGTTAGGAAAATGTATATAAATATTATTGTTTGATACAAACAAACATGAATTTAACTCGTTGGTTATACTGTTATCAGTGGTCATTAGCAGTTAACTTCAAGGGAATTAATATTTGGTTTAAGATAAGTAAGCCATGACAAGTAACTGAAGAATAGGGTTTTTATCTCTGACCCTGAACTGTATAAGTACGGGGGACTGAATTTTTCTCCTTTTAGTAGATCATTAGTATTAACTCCGTCATCGAAGTCGGAAAGAGGTTATCTTTTACCCCCTATTTGAGTGTTTATTAGTGAACACTTTCCTGGCCACAATTTTAGTATTAGAATAATGAATCTTGCAGTTATTTTATATTATGTAACAGGCTGGAAATCATCAATTTTTTTAAAGGTCAAGGTTAAAGGTCACGGTCAAGAAAAATATCCAATTCACGTAATCAGCCATAAGTTTGTACATTGTTGTCACAGAGACTTCAATCTTGGTTCATAATAGAGTGTATGAATATTCACGCCAATTAATATATTGTATGGTCGAAAGTTAAGATCGAGTCCAAGTTCAAGGTCATACAATAGGTCAAATTCCGGTCATCAACCATACTGCCACAATTTTAATCATAAAGTAATAAAAAGTACAGGGATTTTAAAAACTTATGTAAAGAGCGGGGAATGATTAAATTTTGGAAGATCAAAGGTCAAGGTAACGGACGAGCACAATGTCTATATCACGTATTCAGCCATAAGCTTAGACATCCTTGTCACAGAGACTTCAGACTTGCTTCATATTTGAGTGTATGAATATCCACGCCATTTGATACATGTTAAGGTCAAGGTCAAGGTCGAGAAAAAGGTTGAGAACTAAGCTGCCACGACAGAGGTCTGCGCTCTGCTGAGCGCCCCTCTAGTTGTTATTATTATTATTATTATTATTACATAAGCTACAACCCTAGTTGGAAAAGCAGGATGCTATGAACGCAAGGGCTCCAACAGTGAAAATAGCCCAGTGAGAAAAAGGAAATAACGAAATAAATAAACTACACGAGAAGTAATGAACAATTGAAATTTAAAAAAAAATAACTAGAATAGATCTTTCGTTATATAAAGTAACAAGGCTTGAAAAAATAAGAGGAAGAGAAATGGAATACAATAGTGTGCCCCAGTGTACCCTCATGCAAAAGAACTCGACCCCAAGACAGTGGAAGACCATAGTATAGAGGCTATGGCATTACCCAAGACTATAGAACAAAGAGGAAAGTAGTCACAGAACAATTACAGTGCAGTATTTAATCCCTAGAGCGAAGAAGTATTGTTTGGTAATCTCGGTGTTGTCAGGTGTATGAGGACAGAGTACAAAAGTTCCATACAAACTGATAGCTCAAGGCCTGAACTACAACAGGGCTACTGGGCCGAGAAAGTGATTGACAAAAGCAAATTACTTTGAACTGGCAGGGGTCACTGGCTTTAGCTAGATAGGCACTGTGCATCACAAAGAACTGGCTATCCCATGATGTCTCTAGCCAATGAATCCTCTATGAGGCCTTTTGCGTCAATAGGCGTAGTAGGATAAGATGGTGATGATGGATGTGGTCAGTTGTTGAAAACCCAATTCTAAAGCCGTCTTTCTATTTGGCCTAATATGATCTTTGAATATAACCAGGAGTAAACTTTTTTTTTTTTTTTTTTGGGGGGGGGGGGGTAATTTGTCAGGTCTTCCGTGTCTCCCTTGAATTAATATAATGATTACGTCTTTTTCAAGCTGTAAGTATACAGTAGACCATTCTTGCAGAAATTTTGTGTAAAGTTCATCGAGTTTTACTATGAAATATCCTTCATCTATTATTAAATTATATATATATATATATGTGTGTGTATATTTATATATATATATACATATATATATATATATATATATATATGTATATATATATATATATATATATATATATATATATATATATATATCATCTGCTACGCCTATTGACGCAAAGGGCCTCGGTTAGATTTCGCCAGTCATCTCCATTTTGAGCGTTTACTTCAATACTTCTCCTTCATAATCTTTTACTTCACGCTTCATAGTCCTCGGTCATGTAGGCCTGTGTCTTCCAACTCTTCTAGTGCCTTGTGGAGCCCAGCTAAAAGTTTGGGGACTAATCTCTCTTAGGGAGTGCGAGGCGCATGCCAAAACCATTTCCATCTACTCCTCACCATGATCTCATTCACATATGGCACTCGAGTAATCTCTCTTATAGTTTAATTTCTAATCTTGTCCTGCCACTTAACTCCCAATATTCTTCTGAGGGGTTTGTTCTCAAATCTACAAAATCTGTTGGATACGTTTGGTTTCATTGTCATACCACGACTCATGTCCTTACAGTAACACCGATCTTACTAAACTGATATATAGTCTGATTTTTATTTGTAATTTCATACGATTTGATTTCCAAATTTTGCTTCAGCTAGCCATTGTCTGATTTGATTTTTTCAATCTTTCTCTAAACTCTAATTCTAAAGACCCTGTATTGGAGTTCATAGATACCTAAATGATTCCACCTAATAATCCTTTCTCCTTCCAATGGATATTTCATCTTCTATTGTATACTCCATTCTCATCATCTCTGTCTTTCTTCTATTTATCTTTTGCAAAACTTCGTGTGATATTTCATGCATTCTGATAAGCAAGCATTGCAAAGCCTGTTGTGTTTTACTAATAAGAACAGCATCATCAGTATACTCTAGGTCTGTTAATTTCCTATTACCAATCCTGTCCAATCCTTCTCCACCATGTCCGACTGTTCTACGCATTACAAAATCCATGAGGAAAATAAACAACATATATAGGTGACAATACATTTCCTTTGATTACTCGGCTGTTCATTGGAAGTTTAAGAGGTATGAAAATAGAGCACCAAGATAACTTATTTCTGAAAGCCGTTAATATGTTACACGAATTGTTGTGATCATTGTCAGAAAATGTTCCCTTTTAATTATTTTAATGTCTAAAAACAAGGATTAAAAGAATTAAAAGGATTTTCTATTAAGGTTCCTTCTCCTGAGAATCCAGCTTATAAAAAGCTTTAGTGACGAGTCTGCAAAGTCTGTAACAATGCAATGGATCCGTCACTACCACTCTGTTACATGAGAATGTCCTGAATCTTGTTATATCCTTTGCCAGTTTGAACTCTCCCCTATTTCACTGTCTTGTGTTGTTTGGAAGTTCGGAGAATGTAGTTGACAGCAAACATCGTTGTCTTTGATGTCGACATATCCTTGGAAGGGGAATGACCGTTGCGTCACTTCCACATGATTGCTTGCAACATGTTTTCCTGTGTCTTCCTTTTTCTTACTATTTTATGGAACATTTGTCTTTTATGTAATATTTATAATCATTCTTACTGAATATATTTTCCTCTTGTCCGTATTGTGAATACATTCCTTGAAGAAAATATGTTGAAACTTTAAACATTAATTTGTGCTAAGGTTATTTTTTTTCTATTTACTGTTCCTATAAATGCGTTTTACTCAAGTAAACCTTCTACTTTCGACCCTATATCAAATGACTATACTGGGTTAATATTTATCCAAACATTTATAAAATAAAGAATAGAACAAAAGGATTGACTAAAAGGAAGTAAAAATTATCCATTCTGATAACTAAGTTAAGACAACTCTTCTACCTAAACTGATCGTCCTTTATTAGGTCGAGATCCTTTACCGATACTCACTTTTTAGGTGTTTTGTGATAGCCCTTTTCATTTTGAACGATGGGAGGTCGGGCGAATGAGCCGTTTTCCATTCCTCGTCTTTTGAGGTCGTTAGCTCCATGGGTGACTGAGCGAGGTCATTCGTCACACATTCCACAGGGTCCAATATTCTTGGAACCTTCATGCAACCAATTCTTCTTCTTTATTTCTTGTGTGTCAGCACAGTTTGATTTTTTCGTCAGTTGATGGCGATTTCATAATAACAGCAATTGTATTATTATTATTATTATTATTATTATTATTATTATTATTATTGATCCTCGTGAAGGACTTTCAATGGTTTGTTCATGGAAGAATTAGACTTCATTAGTAATGCAGAAATCGTAATTAAATATCACATTACTAATTAACTAAGATATGCAAACTCTTTTTGCCACTAGGTTTGCAGAATAACAATCACTTTAATTATTTATTTTTTTTTGGTCTGTATTGAAAGGATATTTTCCACTTCATTTCAAGAAAATGAAATTAATTAATGTTACTTCACTTATTTTGTATATAATTATAATGTTTTCATCTTTAAATTATTGGTTTTATACTTTTGCTCCTGATTTTTTTCCGTTTAAAAGGAATATTTATTTTTTCCTTTTATCATGAAGTGGGTTTTATATGAAATTATAAGATTGGTTGAAATGCTAATTTTCCGTTAAAGATTTCTTCAGGTAGATCATTGCTGATAAACATGATCTCTGTGACGTAATAATACTGAAAAACAATAGTTCAATATGTTAATATTTCAATATATAAGTGCCTCAAAAGAACATATGTTTTAACGTTGATTGAATAAATATTCACTCATCGTTATCAAGTATCATTAAAAAAAATTATGGATATAAAAGCATATTGGTTCCAAAACCAAACAAATCCTGCTTTAAAAGAATTCATATACTATTACTTTATTGAAAGTAATGCCTATCCTGGTGCATCGTTCAATGGATCATTTTTCTTACAGTCCAAAACGTCTACAATAGCTCGGGAAAGCAAATTTCCTATACAAGTTGGATGTTCACTTTGAAAAGTAAGCTCATTAATAGTGTTGTCATTCACAGGAGGTGTTTGATTGTAAATCCCGACTGCATCAAGTAAATTCATCTTATATATCGTTTTCAGGATTCCATTTATCATTTCATTTTCTTCGGAGCGTAACACATTTAAGGTTTGCCCTATAGGCACATCTTGATTATTAGTTTAGAAGGATACGGACACATTCGTATATTTCTTTTCATTAACAAAGGAAATTCTATATATAACAATGATACCTTATAGTTCACGTTTCTTCGTGTCTCAGCTGTGTAAAATCACAGCTAAGGTTCGAGATGATAATATAATGTATTATGGTTTCAATGATTAACCAACCATAAGATGTCCTAGAATTATGTGGAAAAGGTAGCAAGAGGCCTGGTGTGGACGTTTAAACTCTGGATGACCAACAGAAGCACGATTAAATGGTATAGTAAGGTGAGATATAAGTAAAATTGTCGGACAATAGTGTGATTCTTCCAGAGATTGTCTCTGTGACATGATCCAGAACTTTGGTCAATGCGATGGTGAGGTATGTTTGCTGCAGCATTAAGTTAATCTTGTCTCTGATGTACTTAACCGCTTGTGTGGCTCTCTTGTTGGTAGTGGGTTAGTAGAGAAACGTCACTTAGGTAATTTTCAATGACGGTTTGAGGACCAATATGTATAATCCCTTCATGATCTAGCTGAAATGAAGTTCTGCCTTGATTTAATTGTGACGTGTGTCGCTTCGTTGTGTTTCTTATAACATCTTCTTTGATGTGGCACATTATTTGCTTTTGAATGTACATTATAGCCGCACCTTCAAAAGTCTTGAAGTGTGCGTCTTTTGGTACCTGCCTTGAGGATCGATTCAAGGACGTATTCAGATATGTCCAGTATCGAAGTTGTTTTGTCTTGGTGTACTTGTTGTAATTTAACCTTACATTTATAGATATAGATTCCCCATGCAGTTATTCTACAGTGTTAATTGCTGAGTGCTTAAGTCTATAAAGGCCAATTCACACGATCCGTTTTCTTTCCGACAGGCAGACCAGTGGCTAAACGCCGTCGAAATGTTGTACATTCCCACAAGATGTTCCCTGTCTGTTTACCCCGGCGCAGTTTTAACTGTTTATTTAGATTCTGTCACGTGAATATCATGGGAGATAATTGTCTCACCATTAGAAATTTAGCGGTAATTGCTCTTCTACTAGAATAGGAGGAGAAAGAGAGAATCGTACGAAAAAGGGAAAGGATATTGGAACATCAGTCATTAAAGCAAAGAAAGAGGGAGGGAGAGTTCTGGACGCTGTATAAAGAAATGGCAGATTATGAAGTGAAATTTTATCAATATTTTAGAATGTCAAAAGCAAAGTTTATCTGTTTGCTACAGAAGATTGAAATGGGGCCTACCCAGGAAGAACACAAATTACCAAGAAGCCATATCTCCAAAGGAAAGACTTGCAGTTTGCGAAGGTAAAAAAATGCAACTAATGAAAGAATTTCATTAAGGAGGTAGATAATTTACAATACAGATGAAACTTTAATAAAACAAAAAGTTATCCTTACTCTCATCTCTGAAAACACATGTTCTTACTTCACAAATAAAATGTTTCATGTCAGACAACTCCTCATACCCTCACACAAGTTCAATTAACTTCTCATCTATTGTGTCAACTGTTAACAATGAACTAACTGTACACGCTGTAACTCTATGAGGAAAAGTTGAGGTTGCAGGCCATGAAACGATACGTGTTTTTGTTCACATGAAGCATCATCCACGCCTTGGTTGGGTGGCTAACCGCCTTCAAACAGGCCGGGGTTGCTTGGGAAGAAAGCTGAGCTGACTCGGACGGCTGATGGTCGTGGCTCGCCGTCAACCTGACGGGTTTTGTGAACAGTTGCATTTGAATACACGTAAGAAAGCTAGACACCGCTTAAACGACATCCTGCCTGTTGGAAAGAAAACAGGTTGTGTGAATAGGCCTTAATGGCTTCTATGAACTCGGAAGAACGGAGGTTATATTCATTCGGCACATATGTCATTGATATGAGATTAAGTATTTTTGTTAGACCTGTATTGCGAACATCCATCAGAATCCAGCATGGAAAGTTATTAGTTTGTAATGCAAGGTACCACAGAATGTAAGTTTTTTCTGCTTTTACTCTATTTCATTCATATCTCATACTGTTGAGGTGAACACTCGTTTTAAGAACGTCTGAGTAGTATATTTGCACTTTCACTTTTTTACTTTTTTTCCGAACCCATATATTTTTTTATTGTAGTAACTACCATGTCACTGCTCGTGCAATTATCCAAAATGGCTTAAACTTGAGGAAAAGCTATGAGATGAACAAGCAGGATTTAGAAAAGGTAGAAGTTGCATTGACCAACTTTTCATCTTAATACATGTACAGCAATGTGTAGAATATAGAAATCCCCTTTAGATGGTATTTATGAACTATGAAAAGCCTTTGATAGTGTGCATCGGCCAATTTTGTGGAGAGTCCTGTGTTATTATGGAATTCCTCTTAACTATGTAAATTTGATTATTTGGGCCGTAAGAGTTTTATAAGAATTATGAAAAGACTTTTAGTAAATGGACGTGACCATATTGTTGTCCAACCTTTCAAATTTAACTGCACACGCAATATTGCGTTTGTCTCCTTGTTGCAAGTTGGTGTTGAATGGTTTGTTTAATTCAAATTCATCAGTCCAATTCAATCCAAATAGTTATGAAAAATTTTGAATCTTACCATGTCGTATCAACACCGATTCAGAAAATGATGTAGCCTACTGTATATGTCCACACTTGTAAAACAATGAAATTCAAAGGAGTTCATCTATTAGGGGAGCATTGTGATTGCCACTCTAGGCATTACTTAGAGGTCTTTGCTGCGTCTCTTCTGTCATAGCTGCACCCACTTTTTAGCCATACATTATAGCCCCTTTACCACTTTCTTCCATTTTGCTACCCAATCTCTTAACTTTACTTTGGGAGTTGCAACTGAGCGAACCCAGCACTGGGTTACACACAAATTCGTCCATTCATAAATCCAAAGTTAGATAATTATAAGATACGATCAATATCCAGGGTGTTAATTTCTACATTAGATATCTTGAAATCATAGCCTAAATATCAACACAGAAAATGTTGCGACAAACAATGCCAAAATACCTTAAGATTTTCCTTCTTTTCAGTTACGCATTTTCCTTCCTTACCATTGACCTCCATACCAGAGGAATATCCTTTTATTGTCCAAGTTTTATTGCGCAATAAAAGTAAAATATAAAGGAACTCTTTCTCTCCAAGTAAAGTGCTGCCCTTTTATTGGCCAACCGGGCCATAAATGTCCGATTTGGTAGCTTTCAAGAATGGCATATTTGTTTACGTGTGTCTGTAAAACAGGAGGAGGAGGAGGAGGAGGAGGAGGAGGAGGTTTTACAGTTAAAGTTTTAATGAAACATTTGCGGCATTTTTGAAAGAGTTAAATATCGTCTCTAAATGGTATCTTCTAGTGTGAATATTCCTGTGTAGCCCATTTTTTAGAGTTTTAGATTTCATTATCATATATATATATATATATATATATATATATATATGTATATATATATATATATATATATATATATATATATATATATATATATATATATATATATATATATATATATATATATATATAATCCTAATTTGTCCGGATACAATTTATTACGATGTAGAGTAAAATATTAATGTATCCAAAATATTTCAATTTTGAGTTCACCCATTGTTACTGACATGTGCTGCCATTCGTGACACCTATGCAAACCGACCATGATGTGTCTATAATATGTGTTTACCCTGTACATTTTTATCACCAGCGAGTGCAGCTGTCGGAAATGACACCCCGTTTACATTTAGATAAAAGGAAACCCTTTACCTTTAGGTATGGAACTAAACCCATGCTGAATTCAACCATTTTTGCTATATGAAGCCTTCAAAATTAATAGGAAGGGAAAGCTCTTATATGCCTCTTCATTCACTGTTAATTAGTCTTTTATCTCTTTATATGCGAGTAGAAATTACGGGAGATCATTACTTTTGGAAACTATTTTTATATCTTAGTTTTCCTAGGTTTTGGACATTTTATTTTAGAAGAATAAGACAAAGATGTTGTAGTTTAGAAGATTAAAAGAGGTTTTTGAGTATTATTGAATTTTAAGGAAGGTTGAAATTATATTTTAAATTCGCCTCGCCTTACCTATTGTGCGAAAGCATTACTATATGTGGGCTAAAAGGAAGTCCGTATTTATAATAGAGTTCTGTGAAATGGATAGTTTATGATTACGAACAATTTCAATTGAGCCTTCACTTTAGCATCAATAGTGATTAACCTACAAGTACATCATATTAATATGTAAATGGAGATTAAAGAATTATAGCCCTCTAGATATGTTGTCAACTTTCGATCAGTTAATTTACTGTCATACAGGTTCAATATGAGCTGGCCTCCATAACAATACAGGTTAGCCTCCCGTTTCTGGTTCAAAAGAGCCTTTTCATGGAATATTCAGTAACTTATTACTTTATCCCACATAGGATCTATATGAGAAACCTATCCAATTACTATGAAACCTGATTTTACCATGGCGGTAATCTGTTTCTATAAATACCAACCCGTGAGTTTGTAAATTTGTTTTGTATGTAGTCAACTCACCTTTTTTTTCTTTTCATTTTTTTGCAGCTGTTTATGAAATAGGACCCCATGTAACAGTTCATTCGTTTGTGAGTTTAGTATCGTATTTATATGGAATAAATTATCTTTTAACCTATCCCGGCAATTTTCCTGATTATTTTATTCATTTTTCTAAAGATTATTAAGGAAAAAATTTTCTGTCAATTATTATGGAAAATACGAAAGTGGAGCTCTCATGCTTCCCCAGTAATTAACTGTAGAGCAAAGTAAACTTGACAGAAACATTAAAATGATTGATTACAGTAAAGTGAAATAACTCCCTTGAATTTTTTTTAATGTTTTTTAAGACTGTGTATATAATTTAGTTTATGACTTTTCCGAATAAATATTGTTAGCAAATTGTTTACAGGGTAGAGACAAAATTAAGATAACTGGTTATTGAATAACAGGTTCTGCAATGACTAACTCAAAAACGTGATAATATATATATATATATATATATATATATATATATATATATATATATATATATATATATGTATATATATATATATATATATATATATATATATATATATATGTATGTATGTATGTATGTATGTATGTGTATGTGTGGTTGGGTTTGCCTATATATACGTACATATGGGTACATAATAATTAACACGTACTGTTACTTTGGAGGATAAAACGACTTCTGTCTTATGGAGGTTAAATTCAAGTACTATCCTGCCGAATCTTTGCTCCAAGGTACCTTTATTCAGCAAACTTACCGTATACAAGGTCTCTCTCTCTCTCTCTCTCTCTCTCTCTCTCTCTCTCTCTCTCTCTCTCTCTCTCTCTCTCTCTCTCTCTCTCTCTCTCTCTCTCTCATAAATTTCCAATGAAGCAAAATTTCTTTCAGTGTTACGTATTCCATCTTACGTTGTTCAATTTCACACAAATGAAAGATGATTTTAGTTATTAATCATGCAATTTCTACTTCTTTATAAGGTCTTACTTACAAACATTTAATGTTTTTTACGGCCGAATCATACCATTTCCAACTCCGGTTGTAATTTCCTTACTCGTTTAATATTTTGGAAATGACACTGAATGAAACCTGCGGCTTTTAGTATTTCAAGGAATTTAACTTGGAGAGTAAGATTGATGAAAAGCTAAGAGATGAACAAACAGGATTTAGGAAAGGTAGAAGTTGCACTGGCCATATTTTTATTTTGAGACATTTTATACAGCAATGCGTAGAATATAGAAATCCCCTTTTGATGGTATTTGTGGACTATGAAAAAGCCTTTGATAGTGTGCACCGGCCAGTTGGAGTCCTGTGTTATGTAATTCCTCTTAAATATGTAAATTTGATTAAGTCTGTTCATGAGCATAGCAAGAGCAAAGTTAATATTAATGGAGTCTTATCAAATGAATTTCCAGTGACCAGCGGAGTACTCCAAGGGAATGTTTTGTCCCCTATGTTGTTTGTCCTCCTTATGGATTTTGTAATGCATAGAACAGTCAGGGATGGTGAAGGGTTGGACTGGATTGGTGATAAGAATTTAGCAGACCTAGAGTATGCTGATGATGCTGTTCTTGTTAGCAGAACACCACAGGATTTGCAATGCTTGCTTACCAGAATGCATGAAATATCACACGAGGTTGGGCTGAAGATAAATAAAAGAAAGATAGAGATGATGAGAACAGGGTATGCAATGGAAGATGAAATATCATTGGAAGGACAAAGGATTAATGAGGTAGAGTTCTTTAAGTATTTAGGCACTATGGTCTCCAATGCATGGTCTTTAGAATTGGAGTTTAGTGATATGATTGAAAAAAAGCAAATCAGTCAATGGCAAGGTTAAGTAAAATTTGGAAATCAAGTCGCCTAAAATTACATATAAAAATCAGACTATATATCAGTTTAGTGAGATCGGTGTTACTCTATGGACATGATTCATGGTATGACAATGAAATAATCTCCAATAGATTTAGTAGATTTGGGAACAAAGACCTCCGGAGGATATTGGGAGTTGAATGGTAGGACAGGATTATAAATGAAACTATAAGAGAGATTACTCGATTGCCATATGTGGATGAGACCATGATGAGGGGTAGATGGAGATGGTTTGGGCATGCTCTTCGCACTCCCCAAGAGAGATTAGTTCACCAAACGTTCAGCTGGGCCCCACAAGGCACTAGCAGAGTTGGAAGACCCCGGCCTACATGGTTGAGGACTATGAAGCGCGAAGTAGATGATGAATGGAGAAGTATTGAGTTAAAAGCTCGAGATAAAGACGAAATCTAACCGAGGCACTTTGCGTCAATAGGCGTAAGAGGAAATGATGATGATGTTTAAATAAACTTTACTTCAAAGCTATCAGGAAAAAAAATTTCGTATAAATTGTTAGTGTTACCTTACACTCGTTACAGTACGGCTACTAAATTAATCGTTGATGATAAACCATTATTGTTCATACCCGGTAGTGATCAAATTCAACACACACACACACACACATTTTAATAATGTACTGTATAATGACGATTGAAAGTACGAATTGAATCGTTATCAGTATAAGCATTATACATTTATTTTCTGATTTGACAAAGTCGCTGATTTTATTCAGTCTAGATGAGAAAAAGTTATAAATTTAGGAAAACTAAAAACAGGGTTGGAAGTAATTTAAAGCACTGCTTCAAAATCTTTCCATATTTAAAACATACTTGGTTTGTTCTTATTGATATTGTCTGGGGTCTGTTACATATTCTTAATAAAGAAATGAAAAACCTCTTGAAGGAAGATACGGGAGTTTTCAACTTTAGTACTCCAGCCTTAAGTGTCGAGGACAAGAGAAGTTTAAAAGAACCAAGACATTCATAACGAGAACTACCCTCTCTCCCTCTTTCTCAAGTAAGACTCCAGTCGCCTTGAAAAAGAGACCCAGTGCACAAACTCCTTTCGCTGAATATGCGTCGCTCTCCCTACATAACCTTTGTGTACGCGCGCTTGTGTGTGTGTGTGTTTATATGTGCACGTAGGATGGAGGCTGGACTGAAGCTACAATAAAAGCTCTTGGTCTTTTCACTTTTCCTTTTATCATTTTTTATACAGGTCTTGATTTTCACCCGTTCCCCGTCTCACCTCATATTGAATTACTTGGGAGTTACAACGACCTTTGAAAATATTTAAATGTAACTGCATGAGTACATAGTAAGATGCTATCATGTTTATACAATAAAAAATTCGTTTCATAAAATTGTATTACTCTCTCTCTCTCTCTCTCTCTCTCTCTCTCTCTCTCTCTCTCTCTCTCTCTCTCTCTCTCTCTCTCTCTCTCAACCCAGAGGGAGTTTTGTTGTTATTATTATTACTATTACGAAATGAATTCTAAGTCGGTTTGCTTCGTTGACAATTAATTGTAAGAGAAGGTGGGGAAGAGATTCGATTAGTAATTTTCCATGTAAATGGCTACTAAACGTTTACAGCTGTCTTTTACAGAATCTTAATTATTATGCCTATATTAAAATAACGTAAGAAAATTCAATGGTCACTGTTTGTGGAATCTAGGATTTCGTTTCATGTTAATTAGATTATAAAGTTTTTATCGCCCGAAGCATGATCTGAAAATTTACATCTGCTCATTACTTTGTTATAATATTCGAAATTTATTGTGTAATTTTACTTATCCTATATTATTATTATTATTATTATTATTATTATTATTATTATTATTATTATTATTATTATTATTATTACTTGCTAAGCTGCAGCACTAGTTGGAAATGCAGGATTCTATAAGCCCAGGGGTCCCAACAGGGAAAATAGCCCAGTGACGAAAGAAAACAAGGAAAAATTAAATATTTTAAGAACAGTGACAACATTGAAATAGATACTTATAGATACTTTGTTTAATAGAGATATATTTATTAATGAAAATTCTATACTTTAGAGGCATTGTGTTATTTTCGTCAGTCAGAATCTCAATATTTTAAACACAACTTGTGTGCGAATATACCCATTTCAGATTCTCTTGTAAATATTACCAAAGGGATCCAGTGTTATTTATATCAGAGTTCAGGCAAGAGACGAAGTGATACTTACGCCTACTATTTGATTTTCTAACGTTTAGGGGAGGAATTTCAATGACCTTTCACTAAGAAAGTGTCATGTGAATAGGTTTATTTTTCCTATCCATGAAATTGAATTTTTATGGCTTCATTTGAGTTTCTCCTGGATTTTCTTGGAATAATTCTTGTGAAACTCTATGAACACGACTCTTTAATGATTTAATTTTAAACGTCTTTTGGAGAATATATTTCTTTATAATTCCAAAATATAAAGAAATCAAATAGTTTATATGAAAAAGAAACATTGAGAAGATGCGATAATTAACGAAAACGTGAAACTGAAACAGGAATGTGAACTACTATATAGGCTTAGTGATTTCCCATTTATAGTCAATTTATTTTACCCAGGCAGATTTGCACCGACTCGCAGGGGTGCCGTTTTAGCTCGGAAATGTTTCCTAATAGTTGACTGGTCGGAAGTATTTTGTCCGAATATTATAATTGTTTTCAAATAATTACCAAGTAATGTGAATCGAAACTTATTTACTAACCCAAATTTCTCCCTTAGATATAGGTTTTGTCGATAAATAATGTTAAAGAATAAATATATTATAAAGTATCGTGATGGTAATTCTAAATTTAATAACAACACCCGCCGAAGTCAACGACAGGAGCTTGTTTTTGGATACACACTGCATAATTTTGTAACTTTTCTCATATTTTTAACACAAATTGGGATAAATTACACTAAGCATAAGAAAAACATGTTGTTATAAATTTTCTTTGAATACCAGAATCTACTAAAAACGTGGACTTAATAAAACTAGCTATTGGTGAAAATAGCTGTTAGATAAAAGCAGGACCCACTTAGAATGAGTCCTGGGTAAAAGGATTCAAACTGTCAAACACCGGAGAGGGAATGGAAGGAGAGAAGGAAGGGTATTGCGATTGGCACTCAGGGTGAAATTACGAATTCGTTTTACTGTGATTTTTATGCAGTTATGCAACATTACAGTATCCTCAAACCGAAAAATATTACCGAGTTTTTTTATTTGTATTTATGATGAAGATTTTACATTGTTAGTGTCTAACAGCTATCCTTTGAATTGATCCGATATCAGGGCTAGTTACTCCCAGCCGAGTTGGCATATTTCATATATATATATATATATGTATATATATATATGTATATATATATATATATATATATATATATATATATATATATATATATATATATATATATATATGTATATATATATATATCATGAATCCGAAAATCATGTAGAAATTATTGGAGTATCACAGCTTAACAATTCCTTACGTTAACAGCTACATTAGATTATTTCGACATTAGTCTTGTTCAAGTCACCGATGAAAGAAAAAGTACTTTCAGATATGGTTCGATGTAAAATAATAATAAAACAAAAACACTATACATGAGTTATGCCGGCCTAAATGACATTCAGAGAGAGAGAGAGAGAGAGAGAGAGAGAGAGAGAGAGAGAGAGAGATTCGGCCTGAATGCATCGTTTTTAATATATTTGTAGTACGTTGGTCAAAATTCGCCCGTAACTTTTTGAGTTAGGTTGGTGACAAACAAATAGACAGAGGTGAAAACATGTCCTCTTTGGCGGAGGTAATAATAATAATAATAATAATAATAATAATAATAATAATAATAATAATAACAATAATAATAATAATAATAATAATAATAATAATAATAATAATTGGACCAAAACGTAAATTTTGAGAGTTCTGACGAGGTGAATACTGGCCCGGGCACTGAGCCTTTTTATAATTTGGAATTGCAAGATATTTCTTTGGATTTATTAAACGTAATTAGTTCTTCTTACCTTCTAAACTCCTGGAATTTATCCATTTATTCAAACTTACCGAAATCTTGCAACCCTTCCTGAAACAACATTATTACTTCCTATTACTTCCATTCTTGCCTGTTTGTCTTTCAACAATTCCAACTCTTAGTGAGATAAAGATTCATTTTACGAACATCATGGCTCTAGAGAATTGAACTTGTAATGTTTCTCAAGATGATATTTATTTTGAACTTGAGTTTTATGTAAGTGGGGGATATAAACTCGACGCTATATATATATATATATATATATATATATATATATATATATATATATATATATATATATATCTATATATCTATATATATATATATATATAGATAGATATATATATGTATATATATATAGATATATATATATATATATTATACACTATATATATATATATATATATATATATTATACACTATATATATATATATATATATATATATATATATATATATTTATATATATTATACACACGTATATATATATATATATATATATATATATATATATATATATATATATATATATTATACACACACACACTATATATATATATATATATATATATATATATATATATATATATATAATGATAAATTTTGCCAGTGGGAAGGGGGGAGCCCCACCCTGCCAGCGGGAAGGGGGGAGCCCAGCCCTGCCAGCGGGAAGGGGGGGGGAGCCCCGCCCTGCCAGCTGGAAGTGGGGAGCCCCGCCCTGCCAGCGGGAAGGGGGGAGCCCCGCCCTGCCAGCGGGAAGGGGGAAGCCCTGCCCTGCCAGCGGGAAGGGGGGAGCCCCGCCCTGCCAGCGGGAAGGGGGGGGAGCCCCGCCCTGCCAGCGGGAAGGGGGGAGCCCCACCCTGCCAGCGGGAAGGGGAGACCCTCCGGGCTAGCAGGAAGGGGGCCAGCCCCGCCCAGCCAACAATAGAGAGTTCCTGTATCTAGCTTATTTTTAAAAAAAAACATGAAGGGTGGAATCAGTAAGGCAGTCATGAAAAGCAAAACAAGAATCTTGAAGACTTCTTCTTTCTCTCCATGAGGAAGAAGAAGTCTTCAAGACACTTGTTTTGAAGACTTCTTTCTTCTTAGAAGAAAGGGATCAACGACAAGTGGAATCAGGAAACCAGTCATGAAAACAAAACAAGAATCTTAAAGACTTCTTCTTTCTCTCCATGAGAAAGAAGAAGTCTTCAAGATACTTGTTTTGAAGACTTCTGCTTCCTCATGGAGAAAAAGAAGAAGTCTTCAAGATTCTTGTTTTGATGACTTCTTTTAAGAAGAAAGGGATCAACGACAAGTGGAATCAGAAAGGCAGTCATGAAAAGCAAAACAAGAATCTTGAAGACTTCTTTTTTCTCTTCATGAGGAAGAAGAAGTCTTCAATATTCTCGTTTTGAAGACTTCTTCTTCCTCATGGAGAGAAAGAATAAATCTTCAAGACTTCTTTTGAAGACCTCTTTCTTCAAAGACGAAAGGGATCAACGACAAATGGAATCAGGAAGGCAGTTATAAAAGCAAAACAAGAATCTTGAAGACTAATAACTGATTTATTTGAAAGGATTCGGACAGAAAATACAGGAAGAAGAGGGAGACAGAAAGGAGAACGGGAGAGAAGAAATAAAGAATCCGAAAAGGAGAACTAGTTGTTATTTGTTGATCACTTTACGATAGTGGGGATTTGAAATGAGAAAGTAAAGTCCATAATGTTGGCGATCCAAAAATAAAGATTGTGCAGAATAAGGCGGAAACTGCACAGAAGTAGAGAATATTAAAGGACCAAATAAAGCTAAAATTCTTCAACCTGAAGTATTTTTTTTCGTCTAAAAGGAAGAACTTCTAAGGAGAGACACTCCAATTGGACGTCTTCCTGTTAGCACGTACTTATAAGAAAAATAATTATTTAGGACCGACGAAGGAACGGGTTTGGGATCGGAGATTTTTGGTTTACTGCGCCCCGGATTTGAACTTCGGGCTCCAGCTTCGGTCGTCATTTTATGTCAGACTCATCATCATCTGTATGTCATCAGTGTTCGTGTCATCCAACACAAGTAACAGCATTTAAAAGATACAACCAGTGCTCCGTTCCCCTTACGGGCTGCCAACACAAGGGCCCGTGGTCCGCCTTGTATATAGGCGGGTCAATCTAAATCATCATCACCATGAGAGGCAATTTGAGACACGAGCCCTCTTACGGTCATTATAAAAAGGATATTTTAATTACAAAGGGATCAATGTTTCAATTGGGTTCCGTCGTTATGAAACGACTTTAAGATGTTCGTCAAAAGAAATTCGGCCAAGAAGAGCAACGGCAGGAGAGGAACTGGCCAAACGAATACTCTGAGGAAAGAGTTTGTTGCCCTTCATCAGGACCCCTAAAAGATTGATACGTAATCGGGATGTCAAAACGAAAGGTAGCTTTCGCGTGCACACGTATATATATATACATATATATATATATTATATATATATATATATATATATTATATATATATATATATATATATGTGTGTGTGTGTGTGTGTGTCTGTTTGCTGGGTATTATTTTCTTATCTGTTACTATGCTGCTAATTTCTATGATAAATTAATTCACGGGGAAATAAAACATTAAAGGGGATTTCGTATAATTACGTTTTGATATAGCTGACCATAACGGACAGTAAGTAGAGTATTGAGAAACTAGGTCTTCCTCATTCCTGTTTTCCTATGGAATTAAGACACTTCATGGATGTTGATGCTTAAGGAGGTGTAGACCCAAATGCTATTTTTCCTTCGTTTTTTATAAAGATCACTGATTTCTTAGCTCTTAAGTTTTCGGCTATTTTCTTCATGTTATCAAATATTATATATTAGTTCTCCTTTTATGACTATAATAAATATACATAAATATATATATATATATATATATATATATATATATATATATATATATATATATATTTATTATAGTCATAAAAGGAGAACTAAGTTTGTGTTTTCATTTTTCCTTTCGTGGCTATAATACTTGATTATTTTATGGTCATTGCGTGTTAGCTTTTGTGATTTCTACACACACACACACACACACACACACACACACACACACACACATATATATATATATATATATATATATATATATATATATATAAAATGATAAATTTTGCACATTTAGACGTGTTTTTCATATTTATATAAGCCTTATATTATGCTCCCTTAATATCTGGATTCTCTCTACACCTCGGGATCAGAGAACCAGGGGGGGGGGGGAATCAACCTAAGAGATAATAGCTTCTGGTCGGCCGGGGAATCGAACCCTGGTTCGAGAAACTGGCACGAAAATTGGTATTACACACACACACACACACACATATATATATATATATATATATATATATATATATATATATATATATATATATATATATATATAAGTGTGTGTTTTGTATTTACAGTGGATATTTCAGATGTCAAATGATAATAAAGAATTGAAATATGGCAACTCGATTTGTAACTTTTGTATGATTTTGCTAACAAAGACAGCCCTTTACTGTCTTTGGTTCGCTAAGGTTGGAGAAGGCTCCGCCCATTTCGTAGTAGTAAGAAGAGCAACACCTTGTCTGTTTTGTCACGGGAACACGAGAGACATCTGACGAAAGGTTTTCCCAGTGTCGGCGTTCTTTTGATTCTAACTGTACCTCAGTCTAAGAGTGTACTGTGGGTATTGTTCTACCCTTTTCAGCTTCCTTTTCCGTCTTTCAGTCTGGTGACTATGTGATTCAGATTCAAGTAATTAAATCCAATCTTTTAGATTGAATGAATTAGAATGGTTGCTTTTTCATCTTCTGTCTGATTCAAGTTTATCATATACTATATATATATATATATATATATATATATATATATATATATATATATATATATATATATATATATATGTATGTATGTATGTATTAGCGATAAAGTAAGTGTTAGCAAAAGAAACTGAAACTGAATTTACGTAACAGAAATGTTTAGTTAACATGACCAAATTTATCAATGTTCATAGCATTTTTTTTAATCACCTGAATGAATATTTTGATGATCCGGGTGTTGCATTACCGCCCAAAAAGCTTATTATAGGGAAAAAAGTAAATAAACAATTGAAAGGACAAAATACACTGGAATAGTTAATGAAAGTTATAAATTGGCTTTGATCTAAAATTGGAATTTTACTTTTGGTTAACCGTACAATCTATGGATTTCATTATCTAGCTCATAGCAGCGTGGCATTTGGAACAACCAGGATGAAGTATTGTTATGAGCACATGATATTAAACGACCAATATTGTATGCAGAATTATTTTATGCTCTCTCTCTCTCTCTCTCTCTCTCTCTCTCTCTCTCTCTCTCTCTCTCTCTCTCTCTCTCTCTCTCTCATATCATTTAATGCTCTTTTTTTCTATCACCACTAATGACCTAAGTCGTTTCCAGCGTCATAAGGCTTACGTCCCTTTCTAATGGTCTTTTTGTAGGAATATTGACATCCGCAATTCTTCGTTTCTCTTTTTATATTCTTGTCACTTTTTATATCGTAAGAAACCGAGTATTTCATTCTATGATAGAAAAAACCGTCTGGTTGAAAAGTGATGTGAACTTAATGTTTTGTTAAAGATAATTTTAAATAGTGAATCAATTTCGTTGTAATGTACTAGCAATAATAGTGGACCTTATGAATATCTCAAATTAACAGAGCGATAGAGTGAACTTCAGTGAATTAAAATGTGGGATAAAAGTGGGAATTATCCAAAATTTCCGAAAACGATAGAAAATAAATACAATAAATACCATTTGCTCAATGGTAGTTCATTCCTTTCCTCATAAATGTAACATTCATTTTTTATGGGGTATCGATTTTTTAATAGCTCTTAATCTATTGCCGTTTCTTTATTGTATTGGTTTTTACATTTACTTTGTTATTTCTATTTCAGTCTGCTTCTCCGTCCTCCTTATTTTGTAGAATTTCCACTGATTTACACACATGAGCACACACATAATATATATATATATATATATATATATATATATATATATATATATATATATATATATATATGTGTGTGTATATATATATATATATATATATATATATATATATATATATGTATATGTATATATATATATATATATATATATATATATATATATATATATATATATATATATATATCTTTTATGATGTTTTCTTTTGTTTATATATATATATATATATATATATATATATATATATATATATGTATATATATATATGTATATATATAATATATATATATATATATATATATATATATATATATATATATATAATTTTTATATCTTTTATGTTTTCTTTTTTTTTCATAAGCCTATTAGAATAAATTTATATTTATCGAAATTTGTGTGTGTATTAACTAAGTACCAAGTATATTTATTTATTTGAAAAATTTTAAAGTAGTTGGAATCTTATCACTGAAAGTATCTACTTACAGTATGTCAATTATGAAATCAGATTATTTTTATATTTTGCTATAGTATTTGGTTAGAAAATCGATTGTTGTTAAATGTCTTCGATTCATGTATAGCTTTTACGAAAAATATGTTGAGAAGAATTCCAATTCGGTTAACGGGAAATAGAATAAGGTTTAGAAAATAATAGCAATTCAGAGTCGCATGACATTTTGAGTCCATGAAAAGGTTAAAGAAAGAAAAATTTACCTTGTGACAGTGACCAGAATACTATACATGTTTATATTCACAAACTTTTAATTGAGTTCGGGACTCGTCTGCTTTTATAAATTAGTAGACAGGAACTCCTATTCTGGGCCATGAGATGTGATGCCAAAGGTCTAGTGTATGTCCTGAAAATAGTCTTTTGCCTCTCTTGACCTATGCAGAGAGGCAGGTACCTGTTTGCTCGTCGACTATGTGAAGTTGTCAGCCAGAATGGAGGATAGCAAGTGAAGTATACTTATTGAAACAGGAGAGGTTAACGCACAAAGCTCAGTTCCTTATTACCTTCGTTATCTATGTTTCTGATTTACCCATCCTTAACTTTAGATGTTTTCCCTTTTTTTTTTTTTTCTTTTTAAATGCTTAACCACTTTCATAGGCTTCAGCTAATGGTTTTGGAAAGATGCTTTTTTTAACAACTTATTACAGGGTGTTTATTTATTAGCAAAAACAGGAATAAGCCTTATTTGTCTGATATTACATAACTTTAATCTTCTCTTGTTTATATATGGTGATTATTACATTCATTGAAAAATATACATGTCGATAAACCACGTAATTTTATTATTTGTTCTTTGTTTATCAGAACATCCTTATTTCACTCATCCTTCGTCCCAAATATCGATTTTATTTTGTTTTCCTATATCCACTTTAAACAATCTTTTAAAAATTACTGAACTCTGAACAAAATCCCAGTATTTCTCCTGCAGAACATTGTATTGGTTACAATCGCCTTTCTCTCGTTCTTCTCTTTACATCACCTTTCATGCGCTTTACCACTTCTTACCGTATGAAGTTATACCTTTGCCTTCTCATATCTCTTACTTACGAGTTCCAATTCCCTTCAATATATCAAGCAACCATTTTGACAACCTTGGTTATTGACTGACTTTACGCCTAGCTCATTACTCCACAGTTTATTTCCATTTGCAAAACTTAAAAAAAAAAAAACTTGAATTAGTCTGAAATTTAGGAATTTGGCATTGCTTTATTATTTCAAAATGTCATTTGCGTTCTAGGATCCTGACATTTGACACAAAATATTCGTATTTCGAACGTGCTCAAGTAATTACTTTACCGAAAAAGTTGAATCACAGAATAATCTCTCTGGCTAATAACACAGTACTCTTATCTCGAAGTTGAACTTTTGTATTTATCATCATTTTGCAAATAATTCATGCCTCTCATATTTCAAGCATATACCTACTTTCTTGAAAGTTTATATATGAGCTGGTCAACTGCAAAATGCTACGAAATTCATTGAATCCTGCAATGCAAACGAGGTATTTTTTTCCCTCGAAACGAGACGATAAGATTTAAAATTAAAATAAAATTAAAGCCTTCTGCATTTCTTGTGAGGCTTCTGTGACAACCTCTCAAGGCTTTCTTTATCTTCCCAGCTGTGTTTTCAGTTCACGTCTTGATTTAATTGCGTAGATAAATTTCTGCAATTCGAACTTAAATTCAAATTCAAATACTTGCTGTTTTGGCCACTTGTGTAAAAAAATGTATTTCCTTACCCACCTTTCTCTCTGTATAAACAATCGAATTGCAAATATTAAAGGAACTGCAGATCACAATTTTTTTTTCTCTCATTCTTTGCTGGTTTCTTTTCCCCATTTTGCGACCCAATGTGCTCGCTAATTCTATTTAGTCAGCAAAGGAATAAAACATTTTTTTTTTTTTTTAAGTTGAAATGTCCTTCCTTCTGATCTTATACCTTCACATTTTGCATTTGGCTTCTGCCTCTTTCCCAGCCAGTGCGTTAAAGTTTGTCTCCTCGGTCGCCGATTCGATTATTCATCCACGGAATTCCCGACAAGGGATTATCGTTGACGTGGCTTCTGCTAATCGCATTTATTACTGTGGGAGTTCATGTTAAGCCTGATTGCCTCTGCTATGAAAATTTGATGATGCCTATGAATATTTACGTGGGGGTAATTCAGTGTAATATACTTGGAGGCGAGTAAAGCGGATGTGTATGACTTTTACCAAAGTAATTCACTTGTAAACAGGTATGTGATGCAAACTTGTACTTAAGACAATAATTACCTAAACGAAGACCCAAACATACTTTTATCCACGTATCTATCCTAAAACTTGCATATATATATATATATATATATATATATATATATATATATATATATATATATATATGTATATATATATAGATAGATAAATATATATATAGATAGATAAATATATATATATATATATATATATATATATATATATATATATATATATATATATATATATATTTATATTTATATTTATTTATACTATAATCACAGAACCTTTCCCCGCCGTTGTTTTTCCCACTGAGCGAGTTACAGAAGGGAAGCGAGGTATGGGATCACTCAAGTTTTTTAGTAAATGACACATGGGGATTGAAAGGCAGCCAGGCGAAGGAACGGTGGGTTATCACAAAATGAATGTTGGGGGAAGAATAGACAAAAAACACTGATCAAAAAGGGTAGGGAAACGATTAAGTTTTTACAGAGAGTACAGTAGATGCTTTGATTGGTTTAATCCTATCTTTTTCTTATAAGAAAAAAAAAATTCCACTACTAAAGCAGTGATTGAATTTTACGACAAGCTTATTTTCGGGGAATACTTAATTTCATATCGAGACGTGAAAAAACTCCAATATTCATTCTTGAATTCGAAATTTAACTGTGACCAAAATATATTTATTTCTTGTTCGAAAAGTACTTGTAAATACTAAATTAGTACCAACTGAGAAGTATTTCAACACTACAATTCTCTTCATTTCGGTGTGACAAGTCCGTATGAAACCCGATATTGAGCATCCGTAGCAATTTGCTGATTAATTTTTTTAAAACGTTAGTCGACCATTAATTTCTCGTAGCATTTGGATAAATCTCTGCCGTCGAAGATTTTACTAGGGAGCAACAATCTATTTTAACACTCGATAAACTTAGAGTTCTGTAAGCCATAGTAAAATATTTTCTTAATAAAGAAGGAAGTGAAGTAATTATATCGTATGTGATATATTCGACAAGGTAATTTGTATATTTTATTATGGTTTGATTGAGTGTGTCTATAAGACCAGTTTCTCTAATTATGTGTTTTGGTGTATACTGTATTCTCCGGTTAAAGATAAATTTCCTGTTAGGATAAACTTCTAACAAAATGATAAAGGTATTTCAAGATAAATGATCTAAATATATAAGATTTCATAAGAAATTAATATAACTTAGTTGTAGGTTTAAGTGTAATAGGATTATGCATTTACCGTAGTGATGGCCTGTATCACAAGGTAATAACATTTTGCTTTGTTTTGCATGACCACTGCTCTCTATGAAATATGTCTATTCAAGACTTCTGTTTTCAAGTACAGTTCTTATAATTTTTATCACCGAACTCCAAGCTTAGCAGTGCATACCTAAATTTACATAACCTATTGTGTTTGTGTGCATTTATATATATATATATATATATATATATATATATATATATATATATATATGTATATATATAAACGTGTTTATAAATATCTGCTATTGTACCGTAGATATCATTCAATAACAAATCAATTTCCTTTTCACTACCCTACTTGTTGATACAATTCCATTAGTCAAGAAACATTAGAAGGCTCTCGACTTTATCGTTTATATGTCTGTTATATTGAAATTCCTTTCGCTTGGAAAAGGTTCGATATACCGATCGCTTCATTAGTGAGTTAGTCGATATGCACATACATTTACTGAAGTGAATTGGTATGTTACGTGGAAATGCATGCATATATGTTGTTGAGGGAGAGGTTGGAGAGAGTGAAAGAGTGAGCGTCGAGAGTTAGATCAGCCGCAGTAGTAGCAGCAACTGCTATTGTCTTTAGCCTACTCCCCTTAAATTATTGCTCAAGACCATGTCGGTATGGAAATTCAAAGATCTCGAAAGTCTAAATAAATCGAACGCTTATACAACCCAAATAGGTTTCTGAATAAAGTCACCAAATTGCAATATGTGATCAACACTTTATTGAGAGAAAAATTACAACTAGTTTTGTTAGCAAAGTGGATGTATGATATACCGGAATAAATCTTGACTTAATGCTCCTGTGGCATATGCATGTCAAACTCATGCCTCTATTTCGTATTATCGTAAGTTTCGTATATATATATATATATATATATATATATATATATATATATATGTATGTGTGTGTGTTTGTGTGTGTTTATTTTGTGAGATTATTGCTGAAGAAAAAAAGAAAAATTCTGAGATGTAAAATACCTGTGGATTAGCAGCTAGTTTAAAGGATTTTTTGTTAGCATGTTCCTTAAAATCGACCTTTTCTCGTTTATGTATGTTTCCTCATATTACTTTTTACAATAATTAAATTGGGTACCGCAACTCACATAAGAACCACCCCATTAAAAACTTCAAGAAACTTATGTTGATATATACTATTTTCTGAAGAGATTAAATTTAGATTAAACAAGTCAAATATCTTAACAAAAAAATTTACGTTCATATGGTACATTTTCATTTCCTTTCTCACTCGTGGATGTTGCAGAGGATATTGGCATGTGGCTTTTGTCTCTGAAAGCGTTTCCTGTTACTAACCCAACCGACACAAGGTCAGTTCTTCCGCATCTCGTATTTCAAACGCAATGTTTTTGCGAGTTTCAATATAGGTTCATGTTCAAACTGTAAAGCAAGTCGAACAATAAAAGATTTTCCCCTTTAATCATATTATTTTTTTTATAGCAATGTATCCCCGCCTGGTGCCTAGGAAGATGGAGTATATTTTTATATCTTGAACAGTATTCATAACTTTAGCCCAAAATTTGCTCGTTGACTATGTCTTTATAAACAGGTATGCTTATTACTTCTAATTCTTACTGCTCTTTGTATGCAAGTGCACGCAATCAAAATCCCATACAAAGCCAAAAAACAGTATTAAGTTATATATATCAAAAACACGCACCGCTGAGAGTTTGGAGTTTTATTCCAGATTAAGGTAAAGTGATTAGGCTAAGTTCGTTAGAGCCCACTGTACTTTTGTTGATGAGGATAAGGATTTGGGTTAGGTTTTAATTTCGAGACACTTATTGAAAACTAGAATACTAACGCTTGCAGCTATCCCCTCTGGGTTTGTTATAATACTTAAATTTATATATGTGTTAAATTTAACCTTTCATCCTATATTTATGATTTTACTGTTTCTAGATGTATATCACCTTTAAGCACTTTTTGGCCGGTACAAAAATAGCAGGTGGTAAAAACAACGGGCTCAAAAGCTTCAAAGTATTAAAAAAATATTGTGTTAACATTTCCATTTTCACAAAATGTTATTGCAGTAAATTGATGTTGTTCACGAGCGAGACTAAGTTGATCTATTAGTATTAATGTTTTAAATGAATTAGATAAAATTAAATATTTTTCCCAATTTTATAGATATATATTTGTCTCAGCGTTTGCTTTCCGTTATTCTAATGTACATATTAACGTATATTACATAAATTCGAATATATATATATATATATATATATATATATATATATATATATATATATATATATATATACATATATATTCTCCTGTATCAGCTGGCAAATCAACTTGATGCACTGTGCATGGATGCAAAGAACTGGGGCAAGCCACTTGTTTTCCCTGACATTAGCATCACATTCTGTTGTACCACGTTCTCCCACAGCCCAGTGCCATTTGTTTCTTCAGTGTAAAACTGAGGGTTGGTCCTTTTGTCATAATTATTGGCACATATCCTCATAGTTTCTGGGAGTCTTTAATCCTACTTTCATTTATGGTGCTCCGATGCCCAAGTTTTACTTATGGTGATGATTAATCCTTTATTATTATTATTATTATTATTATTATTATTATTATTATTATTATTATTATTATTATTATTATTATTATTATTATTATTATTATTAATAATATTATTATTCAACAATTTTCTATATTTTTTATCTGGTTGTGGAAACTTACAGCATTTTTTTTTTCGGCAATGTCTAATTTGGGTATTTCCAAATAAGTATATATTGGTTTACTTATTTTAGATGAAATAATTATCGTTTACCATTTCTTGCCTTTTATTGTATAACACATCCTTGTAACGTGTGTAAATGGTTTTGCGTGCACTGTTGCTTGGGGACAAATATGTATAAACATACTATTATTTGACGATTATATTATATGACGTCTCTTTTGCACAACTTCATCTGTAGCATCATAATTAGATTTTGAAATTTAGTTCGTTTATGTATTCATTTTAACCCGCTGCATTGATGAGAGGGAAGGGGAAAACGTGGGTTTATTTCAATATTCAAATAGGAACAACATATTTGGCTTCGTATATTATTATTATTATTATTACTATTATTATTATTATCATTATTATTATTATTATTATTATTATTTTTATTATTATTATTTACTAAGCTACAACCCTAGTTGGATAAGCAAGATGCTATAAGCCCAGGGGCCCCAACAGGGAAAATAGCCTAGCGAGGAAAGCAAAAGAACTCTAACCCAAGATAGTGGAAGACCATGGTACAGAGGCTATGGCACTGCCCAAGACTAGAGAACAATGGTTTGATTTTGGAGTGCCCTTCGTCTGACATTTTTTCATACATTGGCAAAACAACTGTAAGTCATCAACTTCTTTCCTGAAATAGTATTTGAGATAGAAGTTTGATGTTTGTTATTCTGTTCTCTCAGTTTTACTTGACGGAAGATCTGAAGGTTGCGAATCATGTTAGTATTTTGTTGTATTCCCAGCGAAAGTATGTAACTCTATTTAGATCTTTAAGTAAGAAAATATATACCAATGTTTAAATTACAGATATTCACTCTGTTTTCCTTATGTAAAATATTTTTAATAATTTATTTGACTTTTCATTTAATAAAACATTCATCTTTAGATATTAATAAATATCGTCACAAATGATTTACATAGTATGAGAATTACGAATAATAGAAGAGTCTATAATAATGTTAATTTTTCTAACCAAAAGGATGGAAAAACGGGAATTGAGAATGTATGTTATAGGTATTTTTCTGAAGAGAAAAGGCTATTGTGAATGTAACTTCCATTGATCTTTGATAATAGAATTAAGAAAGTTGTTTTGAAGATCACATTATCAATAGAACTTCTGAAATTTTACCAAAATATAGAAGCTATTTTATTATAATTTTATAGAAATAAATTCTGCAATGTAGTACATTTGTACATCTTGGATACGTGTATATATATATATATATATATATATATATATATATATATATATTTATATATATACATATATATATATGTATATGTGTGTATGTGTATATATATGTATGTATGTATGTGTGTATGTATATATATAAATGTATATATATATATATATATATATATATATATATATATATATATATATATATATATAGAGGCAGGATAGCCATAATTGCAAGTAGAGGAAAAGTTATAAAACAGGTAGAATAATTTAGACCCTTGGGATCTACTACAGATCAAGAGGGAGGATATGAGGAAGAAGTGGAGAATAGGATAAAAGCAGCATGGGGAAAGTGGAAGGAGGTAGCAGGAGTGGTATGAGATAGAAAAATGCCAGTCAAGCTAAGAGTCAAGATCTATAGCACAGTAATAAGACAAGTGTTAATGTATGGATCAGAGAACTTTGTGTTTTAAGACGAAAAGAGGAAGCAAAGCTTGAGAATATAGAGATAAGAATGCTGAGGTGGATTATGGGAATATCACTGCTTGAAAAATTGGAAAATGATGAAATAAGAAGAATGGCAGGGGTAGTAAAGTTTATTGAGATGATAAGAGGAGGGCTTCGGAGGAACCTGTTAAGGGGGGAGGGCAAGAGTTAAAATGAAAATTAGATTGTGAGATAAGGTGAAGGATGATTTGGAGAAAAGGGGGTTGTTGGAAGAGGATACCTGCGATAGAAGGCATTGGAGACGGTGCATCAAACAACTGACTCCTTAATGATAGGAAAGAAAAAGAATATATATATATATATATATATATATATATATATATATATATATATGTATATGTATGTACGTATATATAATATATATATATATATATATATATATATATATATATATATATATATGCATTTATATAATATATATATAGCGTGTATGTATATATATATATATATATATATATATATATATATATATATATATATATATTATATACATATATATACAGTATATATATACTTATTTAAGAAATAATTCGATCTAACGGTTATATAATAATCCTTGTGTACTATTTGCATTTTCAATTTCTTGTCGCCATTGAGGGATATATGTAAAAGTTCGACAGTAGATTCATTACTATAGTGGATTTTTTAAATTTGTTCACAGACGCACTGTATTAGAATATTATAATGTTGCCATAAATAAGAATGCTGAATTTGACACTAATGAATGTAGCAATAAATCACAGAGTAAAATAGTCTTCGTCAAGTCAATGACTTGTCTTAAGTCAATGACGTATCCGTAAGTAGCTGTGAAAGTTTGTCCTTACAATAGTTCATTAAAGTAATTAGAGAAAGATTCTTTCCTATAATCGTTCAGCTATTTATTTATTTATTTTTTACCCAAATGGAAAGGTAAGGTTAATGAAGGAAACTGAGGAGGAAATCTAATCAGTTCTGCCGGACATCAAATGAAAACGTGTCAGCGTTGTTAGTCAAAACATAGCAGAAACATCAAAGCATTTTCATAGGTTAAAAAGCTCCATGCTAGCTAAAAGTTTTTCCTTTTAAAACATTTGTATGTTTTGAGCCTAGAAAGAAACATTCTCTACACAATTTATCGCGAAAATTGTTAGTACGAAAATGGCGATGATGATGTTGAAAGAAGCAGTCTGATTTAGTTTAAGATGTTCTTGGGAAAATTAGATACCGTACTTTTTCAAATATTATATGTCAAAAATATTGTGATTTGGTTTTTCAAGTTGATATATTACTGACAACGATTTTCCAATACGGTTAACTAACGTAATTATGTGGATTTGCTTATCGAAAACTAAAAAATACACAATGATGCTAAGAGGTTTTTTTATCAAGTTTATGAAACTTCAAACTAGAATAGGCAGAGTACTTGCTACTAAGAGAATCATAAGCATTGTATATTTGTAATATATATATATATATATATATATATATATATATATATATATATATATATATATATATATATATATATGTGTGTGTGTGTGTGTGTGTGTGTGTGTATATATACATATATATATATATATATATATATATATATATATATATATATATATATATATATATTTAAACTGTTACACTTCTAAAGGAGAAAACCTCTATTGTGGAAGTACTGCACACGCACACGTATGTTCAGTTAACAAAATACTTATAGGAGCATTACAAAGGAATCAGGAGTATGTAATTAACAGCGGTAAACAAGTAAATAATCTCTCTCTCTCTCTCTCTCTCTCTCTCTCTCTCTCTCTCTCTCTCTCTCTCTCTCTCTCTCTCTCTCTAGAACAATGCTCAGAAACACTTGAAACAAAAATAGAGGGTCTAATTCTTTTTCGTTGTTCTCTTACTTCTCTTGAAACGTTGGGCACAAACGTATTTTGACATTTTTATGGTATCGACGTTTGGAAAAGGGGAACAGCGCAGCTGATGCTCTGTGGGTCGAGCCAATACAAGGAAACGCTTCCAGAGAGAATAAGCCGTGTGTCAGGAATCTCTATTTTGTCAGCGAGGAAGATAAGAAAAGAACTTATGCGTTTAAATCAAAATATTACCTTGTCTAGTTAGTGCAATGACTGATGATATTCATACATTTCATGATATTGAAAAATTGATGAAAAGATTATAAGGATTTATTAGCAGACATTAATCAGAGGACCAAACCAACAGGGAGATGAAAATACGAAGTTTTGCGAGGCGCCTGTTAGGTGATAACTGAGAAGTCAGGTGAATGCAAATAACTTTATTTCGACGGAGCGTGAGTTTTTATACAATCCGCTCCAAGCAAGAATGGCACATAACCTCAAACACAATGATTCAAAAACATGCAGGCTTAAAAGGGTTATCAGTGAGAGGGGAGAGCGATAACGATAATATACAAAGAAAAAAAACCAGAAATACCGTTACATTCTACGAGCGTGTTTGATACACGTGCGTGACAAAGTGATACGAGGACAGATGCTTATAAGAGATAATGGCAGTAGGTGAAATATGCTATTATGTACTGCGATAATGGCAGCTGATAAAATACGATGTTAGTATATGATGGCGACTAATGTTAATTATATTATATGTCAACATGATGTCTGCAGTTATGATATTTTGACAATAGTTAACGCTAAGGGAGTGACAATTAGAACAGATGCGAAAATATATTTGTCGCAGAGAAAAAGAAACAATTATTGAATGATGAAAAAAGTTATGTCAGAAACTGAAGGAAAATAAATAAATTTTGGTTGAATATACTGTATAAGAGAAAGAAGTACAATATAAAACATTAATGGATTCTGACAGGCTCTCAATAGTAGTTTTTGGAGGGGCAAAAGGATTAAAGGGTATAGAAGAAGATTCTGTTAGTCAGTCAATATGCCACCCTTTTGCATTAATATAATGAAATGCAGCTATCAGCGATATCGTGACGTTTGTAGGAAATACATTTGACGTTTGTAGGAAATACATTTGTTTTAATGAAAATGTGTTCACGTTGCCCTAAATCCCCCTTTCTTTATCAAGTCTTGCACCTGGGAGAGAAAGAATGGAATTTGGTTGAAGAATCGAAGAAACTAATCAACAAATGGAAAAAGACACTAAACTTTACTCCTCTAAACATTTAAACATCACGTGAACCGTAGCAGAAAGGAAAAGAGGATTCATGGCACATGTTTGTCATGTTTATGTTCTTACAGATAGACCTTATGTGTAGTTTTTTTAATTATTGTTTATTCAGTCGATATTTGAAATAATTTTCTAAGCTTAAATAGTGCTGAATGGCCAGTACCTGGCCATTGGCTTAAATTGTCATTATATCTAATAATCCTTTGGGTTTGAACGAGTCGTAGTTTGTGCTGGACGTTAGCCCTAATAATAATTCAAGATAAGGGATGTTTTTATTCCTGCTCTTAGTTCAGTGTTGGAATCCTTTATGACTTCATCCCTTGTGGTATTTCATTGCTACTTGTACACCTATACTCTTGATTAAATAAGAAAACCAAAACTTCCATATCTAAGTATTGAATTCTGGTATTGACATACTGGTCATTTAGAAGATTGAAGAATACTACATTTTAGTCTATTATTTTTGATAAAATAATAGTAATTTTATGTGGTTATAAATGTTTTATTCATTCTTTAGATTATACACTCAATGACAGTGGATGGGAGACCAAAGGTTGATAAGGTCATAGACCGTGACTGGTAATGAGACCACCTTCCGTTTCCTGTGTGGTTCTCCGGAAAGATGAAACTCATCGCCAGGTTCTTCCGGCAAGGAAATTGACCCCCTTCAGTCTGTGTGTATCATTATAAAAGTAATCCTAAAATACTCGACTTAAAATACTGGTAAATTCAGAGAAGATACATCTTGGGGTAAAAGAACTGAGAAACACATTTTCTCATCTACGTACCAAATTTTTGTCTGATGGATCCTGGAATTTCCATTTTAATGCCTCTTGGTTTGTTTGATCTGCGTCCTTTCTTCCTTCCTCTGAGTTGGGAGAGTTTTCGCTCAAGGTTTGCTGGAAAATGTGTTCATTCAAGGTATGAGGGTTTTGAATAACCTTTGTTCCTCTTTCAATACATCGACATTGGGAATTAGCAGTCGCCGTATATTTATATTTTCCTGAAATAGAGAGCTTTTTAAGACCTTCCTTCGTATTATCTATGTTTCCTTCCTTTCTCAACAGCATACATTACGTATCATATCACCTTCCGTGGCGGACTGCAGTGACTAGAGGCAAGTCTATATAGATAGACTTTTTTATGACCGAAACGCCAACCTATTCTGTTTAGAACTTTGTTCCCACATTCATTGTGAAGTTGTTCAGCAAACCCAAAAAATATTTTCCCATCTTCATGCTATTAACGTTTATCAATTGGTTTTCCGGTTTTGTTACTTGCTTTATTTAATTTATAGAACAGGAGATTCACTTCGTGGTTTCCAATAAGGGATTTCTGGCTGACTGCATGATTTTATATATTGGTTTGTTTTTATTATTACTTCTTTTGTATGAGGTAATTAATGTCATCGGGGAATCAGCTGAGGTCATTGTTGTAGGTCAGATCAGAAAAAAAAGTTAATATTTTCCTTACCTTTGAACTAAAGTAAAACTATTTTGTAGATGGGAAGTTGATAACTAACTAGTCCCTTTCCAATAAGGCAGATTGGCGTGTGGGAATGAACTACAAATTACTTTCTTCGTATTATCTATGTTTCCTTTAACTCTGGTTATTCACATACTACTTGAATAATACAGTATATGTGTAAAACTGTGGTATTAGCTTAAGTCTTATATTTGTATAAGAGTGAGATTAATTATAGTCGAATAAATTCCAATATTTGATCATGGTTATTTCTGTTTGATGGCAATGTTATTTTATATGATGGGGAAATATCTCTCTCTCTCTCTCTCTCTCTCTCTCTCTCTCTCTCTCTCTCTCTCTCTCTCTCTCTCTCTCTCTCTCTCTCTCTCTCTCTCTAAATCTGAATTTTTTTAAAATGCTCCAGTGTTAAGTAATATGATTTTTTTTTAAATAACTTAATTATAAACCTAAATTCAGAATGAATTCACATTCAAAACTCATTTTGGAAGATACGTAGCCTAATATCCAAGCCGAAAATTGTTAAGATTTCAATTAAACGCAAAGATTTTATAAAACAAGTTTTTTTTATATATAAAATGAAGCAGGAGAGATATTTAACTTTGCTTTATTTAACATGAATAACGTGTTACTGTTCATCCCTTAGGGAAATTTAGCCTAGGAGCACAGTGCCTTACTTGAGAAATTCGAAAAGAAACGTGTCTTTAGGGAAGCGTCCAGAGTCGCCACCTCTCGGCAAATTCTAAATAAAACGAGTAGAAAGTGAAGCGAAGGATTTTAAGGATTTTAAGTGTAATCACCTGGAAAGTGAATTGATTATTAACTATAAAATGGCAACAACGGTGTTAATTATTAAATGGTGCGTCTCCAGTTGTCCTTATTTCGGTTTTTAAAGGATATCAAGATTGTTATATAAGAACCAGAAAGGGAAAGATGATGATGATTATTAAAATAGCTGTCATAATGATAGCAATTACTTATAACTAATATTAACCTATTGTGGTATTCTATTGGAAACGTCCCTTTCTCGGAATCTGTCCTTAATCTATAGACCTTGTGTTGGACAGGAATTCGAGCCCAACTAGATGACGATCATTTCTAGTTGTGTCTGCAACCTCATCTTGTAATCTAGGGATGTGGGCGTTTGAAGGAACCATTAGCAGCCAATGCGTGGCCCTCCCTGGTCCTAGTTTGTGTAGAGAAGGGAGTAGCGCTTATCATTATATGTACTGTATACATAGAGTCTAGAACATAGTCTTCTCCCTTGCCTCTGCCGCTCGTGGGCGACCTTTAATAAAAGAGGCTCCAACGGGGACTGCCTTGAGTTAATGAAGGTCTTCACATTGTTTCGAAAAGTGAAAAGAAGTAGATTTGTAAAAATGAAATCTCATAGGGAGTGGACGGAAACAGAATGATGAAAGGAAACAAAAGCACGATATAAAAAAAGGAGCATTGTGGTAAAATGAAGCCCCATAATTAAGGTTAGTTACCAAAAGATTCAGAAGGGTAATACAAACGTATGGAGAGAGAGAGAGAGAGAGAGAGAGAGAGAGAGAGAGAGAGAGAGAGAGAGAGAGATTGCGACATTTCCATAAAACTTGGACATTTTAAAAGTTCAGAAAATTTTCGAACAATGTTACCTGAAGCAGACTAAATAAATTGCGAGCGAATAGACAAAGCATAGTGATCGTGATCACTCATTGATTCATTATCAACATTTGTTTTTCATTTTTCTTTAGAAAATTTAGAATAATCTATTTATCATTACTAAACGGAATTGTGTTCTGATTTATTTATTTTCGTTGAACAATATATCTGAAATTGGACCTTGAAATCTACTTGACTTTGTATAGAGATTTCTTTGGACACCGACCTGCAAGCCATTGGATTTCCGGAAGATTGTGGGTTTGACATGTCTTGTTGTTTTAGCTTGTTACATTGCCAAAGAATTTTTTTGTTTACTACTTCCTTCTTAATTGTGCATTTCATGAATTATCTTGAGGATTGAGAGAGAGAGAGAGAGAGAGAGAGAGAGAGAGAGAGAGAGAGAGAGAGAGAGAGGGGGGGGGGGGGTCGTAGAATAACCCGACTCGTTCCAAGTTGGAACATTAATTTTGAAACTCCATACGACTGTCAAATGGGTGTACTGTCTTGCTAACGTAATTTGCAATGCCCCACTTACGTCGCTGCAATTGTCCCTTCCTTCGTAAAAGATAAAAACGAGGAATGAAATTACACTATCTAGCACAGACCAGTGGACTATTTACATCATATCCTTCCTTTGTCAATATATTTTCAGTAGTAATGTTCCTGGATGAAGGGTTTTTATGTTAGGTAGTTTTGTAATTAGGATTTTTATAAATGAACAAAAGGAAAAATGACAACTCTGTGTATTTCTTCGTAAAGTCTCTTCTGCTCATCCTCGCTTTTTGAAAATGCAAAGAGTATTATTGATGAAAGTACTGAGTTGTCAATAGTGCTTGTTCGCTAGTTATATTATTCATTCAAATTTTTCATAATGCCATGTATTGTACAGTCAGTCATATAAGTTGATGGATGTCCGGGTGTTTGAGAGAGATTTCCATTTCACCTCTTTCTGGACGACAGGTGTCTGTGAGCGCAAAACTAGTCAAATATTCAACTATATATAGTTGGATATTTGACCGGTCATGTGCTCCCAGACACATGTCGTCCAGAATGAGGTGAAATGGAAACCTCTCAAACACCCGGACATCCATCAACTTATATGAGTGACTGTACTATGAAAATCATTGTAGACAAAGTGCAAGAATATGACCTGCTCATCTTTCCTCTGCAATTGGAAACTGTAGAACGGATCTGTTATTTGAGGGTCGTTATGCTCCACCCATTAATTGGTTAATCATTATTAAGGAAGCCATTTAAATAATTAGCAGAGAAGACGTGAATGCTATTTTGTTTCCTTGGAAAATTAGGTCTCTCAAACATCACTGGAGTACAAATTCTTACTCAATGCTGGTGTTATGGGACAGCAGCACAAAGCCTTTATAATTAGGACTTTCATATTTTGTTGGAGGGTTACTGTTGGAGGGTTACTGTTAGAGGAGGGGGGTGGTCGTGAAGTGAGTGCATTCCAAAGTGAAACTATAGACCTGCTGTATAAGTAAGAGGATGTCATGATGCAATGAGAGAAGTTTTAAAATAACCATAGCTAGTTTCTTTGTTTATTTTTTTTGTCGAAATTTCTTACTTCTGTTTTCCTTGACCTCCTGTACTTCAAAGCACCTTTCACTTTTCATTGCTTTCTTCTATGTCAAGTTTCTTTAAATTGATTCCTCATTTTCTTGTTTTTTTTTCCGAACCTAAGTTAGATAAGGGAATTGAGGTGCTTGCCGACGTCGCCTCTTTCACTACCGAGACAATCAAAAGAGAAAATGTACGGCATCTGCTTATTGAAGTTCGAAATTAATTCCATCGAAGAAAATACTCTAAAAATACAAATGTATGTGCGATCAAATCTGTGTGTTCTTTGATGCGCTAATCACGTACTATCTCGTAATTGTTTAATTGGAAATCTACACGTATGGCTTAACAGCCGAAGGAGCTACTTTGACATCTGGAGATCTTCCAGGTGGTGTGGGAGAGAAGCGGGCGGGGGTGGGGGGAGAGGGGTAGTAAAGCTCGGGTTTAAGCTAACTTAAAATCACGTTTACATTTCAGTTGGTTGTTTCTTTGTAGTGTGAACACAACGTTTTGTTTCCAAAGTTACTGATGGATTTGTCATTTACATGAACCCTGTGCTTCTCATGTTTATAAATTAATTTATTGGAACAACGTTTTTTTTTTTCGCTGTGGCTTTTTATTCGTAATATTATCGTTGTTTTGTCCAGATGGGGGTCTGTTAAAGGATTTATTTACTATTGTCCAGAAAGCATCTGCCGTGCACATAACGAAATACCATCTTGTACTAGTGTAAGAATGTCCATCGGGCATTTGCTGCAAAAGATCCACCGTATTTGCTGGAAGTCTCCCACAATGGATATTACTACACTATCGAGCTTGCATTTGCTGCAAAATATCCATCTTGCATGTGCAATTGGAGGTTCCTTAACGATCAGGAGATGCTCAATGGCATCTTTTAGGTAAGTGTCCCACCAAGTATGGTCAGGGTAAGCAAAGCCCTTTAAGCTGAACTGATATATCTTTACTGTAAATCTTCAAGCATTATTACAATGATTAAGTTAAATGCCTCGTTCGGTCTTGCTTGTAAAGGGACGAAAATGTGTGAAAAGGAGGAAAAGTCAGAGGGATAAATAAGGATAAAATTATATGAAAAGTAGGAAAAGGCAGAAATGAAAATAAGCTGATCCCCTTTGAATAGTATTATACCCAGAGTAGATTTTTGTTTCTACTATGCTTCCATGTAAGGTTTATTGAAGTATAAAAGTTAGCAAAAATTCCTTGGTGAAATTTAGTATACAGGAATGCACTTTATAGAATGCAGTACAACTTTTTTTTCAAAATTTTATTTCATTTTTAACGTTTTGAAGCTTTATTTTACTTCCGAAGACAGATTTTATTTTTATTTTTTAATTATTCCCGGTTTATTTGTTATTTGGGGTTTGCATTATTAATTTATCCTTTCAACAATATTAGGTAATTTTGTTTGTAGAGGAATCACAATCCTTCGGTGTGTTGCACCATTACCGATTCAAATACTTGATCGTTACGAATGGTGCAATTTAATGCTTTCATTAAATACATACACAATAATAATTGCCCGAAAGTCTGCGCTCATATTATTTGCCTCCAAGTAACCAAGTGACATGGATCAGCAATAACTCAACTTATACATTATGAGAAGCAAATTTGACATTTGAATGTTTTGTGTATCGCGTTTCTGAACAATTGTTATGATCAGACTATAATATAGATTTTATATATATATATATATATATATATATATATATATATATATGTATATGTATGCATATATATATGTATATATATATATATATATATATATATATATATATATATATATATATATATATGTATATGTATGCATATATATATGTATATATATATATATATATATATATATGTATATGTATGCATATATATATGTATATATATATATATATATATATATATGTATATGTATGCATATATATATGTATATATATATATATATATATATATATATATATGTATGCATATATATATGTATATATATATATATATATATATATATATATATATATATATGTATGCATATATATATGTATATATATATATATATATATATATATATATATATATATGTATGCATATATATATGTATATATACATGTTTATATATATATTTATATATAAATATATATATATATATATATATATATATATATATATTATGTATGTATGTATGTATGTATAACACAAATATTTTTATGCTGTAACTAATTCATTAAATTTCTAATATAACTCACAACAAACAGTTTGAGACTACCAAAAGTAGTTATTTTTATTGCTAATAAATACAGCACTCATCCTATTGGCTGAGTGTTGATATTTTTTCCACCTCCAATTGGCGGTATAATAGAATCAAATACTGTGAGTTTGCATGTTTTTTTTTATTTCTTTGTTTATCTCCTGTTTCCGTCCTTTGTCTTTTACTTGAGAACCAGGTACGGTATATAATTTTCCCATTTAGTAAAGGGGATGTTCCTTGAAAATATATATCAATTCACATTAGTGATTTGCGTAATTATGTATCATAAGAATACAGGATGCCAAACAGCAATAAAATGAGTTATGGAGAAGTCAGAATTTTTCATAAAAAAAAAAAATCACTTTGGGTGAAAGTCCTTGAAGGAAAAGCTGCCAAGTATAATCCTGGCTTACGGATAACAAGGTCTTGCAACTCAAAAGTGACATCATGGCGTTAGTAAAAAATCCTTTTTATTTTCTTTTACGATAGCGAAGAAACATAGCTCCTGTTATTGATTTTGAAAGCACGTGGACAAGGATGTTTTATATATAATTTATCGAACAATATTCTATTTTGGCGTAAATTATTTTTATTTTCTTAAGCTTTGCTTAACTTTTGGTGAGGAATTGTTTTTGGTTAATTGTCTAATGTTAAAGCAACGAAGCCGAGGAAAACTAACAAGAAAAATACCACTTCTTTTGGTAAATATATACTTTTAATTTCTAGCTCAATCCATGAACCATATATTTTTTCCTTTTCGCTATCTTGTATTTTGACCATGAATACTTGGGGAACCACTGCCCCCCCCCCTTCCACCCCCTTTTAAAACAATTATGGTGATCTTAGTGGGAAACTGGGCCAGGGTTTTGGGTGGGGAAATACATGAAAAGGTGATATACAGCAGTGGTCAGAAATGAATAATAAGCATAATATAACCAATTGGTTCATGTAAGTGACGGGAATTTAAAGTATCATAATTATCTATTATTCATATTAGGGCCGTCAGATGGTTTTTGCTCTGCAGTGACACGCTTCACTTGCAAATAAACTAACAATCTCACTTCTCCACTGATCTGAGAAGCAGTACACGGATGTACTGCACACGCCATCCCCATGGGTCATTATTAAAGTATCATAATTACCTTTAATTTAAATCGCGCTCCTCAGATGGCTTTTTTTCGCCGTGGCTCGCTTCGCTTGCAAGTAAACCTATCTCACTGCTCATCTGTTCTGGCAAGAGGTACATGAATGAGCTGCGGATGCCAATCATGTGTGCCATTTTTCTGGGATATTTTTACTTTCAGATGAACAACACTAGGTTTATATAACCGGACAGCATTTTTAATGTAATTAATTACCGAAATTGATGAATTTTACGCATTTTTAAGATAGATTCAATTCCTTTTCGAGAGACGTCTTCTTATGACTTTAGTCATGCTGGAACTGAAGCAGTAGAGAAAAAATGGCTCTTGCAAAACAATATCCCTGAATTTGTGAATAAGTATTTGGAAGCTCTTTATTGGTTGAAAAATACAGCTAATGATTATGTCATACAAAAAACAGAACGCGACCAAAAGCAAATGCATATAACGCATGTACAGTAAGCCACCATTAGTTCCCAAAAGTAAACAATGGTCTTAAAAAGAAAATGATATGGTGATTAGGCGATATTTTGTTTATTTTGTTCCAGCCCCAATTAGTCATACAGAGAAACATGGCAAAGTAGCCAGCTATCATCTACTTATTATAGCGAATTCTGATTGTGATAGAAATTAATGTATAATATGTTAACCAATATTTTATAGTAAATAAAGATGTAAGCATTGGTTTATGCTTTAGCAGTTGCAAGTCATTTCTATTTTCAATAAACATAATAGAAATAGAGACAACACATAATTTGAGACCCTATACAATAGATGTAATGGAAATAGAGACAATACCGTTAAACCATATTCAATAAATATAATAGAAATAAAGAGACGACACACTTCGTTTTGAGACCCTATTGAATTAATATAAAAGAACAAGAGACAGCACCGTCCGTTTGAGACCTTATTCAATAAATATAACTGAAATAAGAGACGAGACAGCACAGTTCATTTTGAGACAGAATAAGAGACCGCATCGTCCGTTTTGAGACCCTATTCAATAAATTTAATTGAAAAAAGAGACAGCACAGTTCATTTTGAGACAGAATAAGAGACAGCACCGTCCGTTTTGAGACCCTATTCAATAAATATAATTGAAATAAGAGACAGCACAGTTCATTTTGAGACAATAAGAGACTGCATCGTCCGTTTTGAGACCATATTCAATAAATATAATAGAAATAGAGACACTGCACTTTGTTTTGAGACCCTATTTGATAAATATAATATAAATAGAGACAATACGCTTTGCTGCGAAACCCTGTTCAATAAATATAACAGAAATAAGAGAGAACACAGTTCGTTTTGAGACCAACTTTTATACCAAATGAGTCACTCATCTGTTAAGTACCGCTATTTAGAATACAACCTAAAGCCCCGTTGTCATATAACTTGTGCCTGTTCTCAGCTATTGACACTTTTTATATATTAATTTGCAATTCTCAATTTGTTATTGCACTAGCCTATTTTGATGTTCATTATATATATATATATATATATATATATATATATATATATATATATATATATATATGCGTATATACAGTATATATATATATATATATATATATATATATATATATATATATATATAAATTTGTATATATATAAATATGTATATATATATATGTATATGTATATATATATATATATATATATATATATATATATATATATATATATATATATATGTATATATATATATATGTATATATATATATATGTATATGTATATACAGTATATACATACATATATATATATATATATATATATATATATATATGAGAGAGAGAGAGAGAGAGAGAGAGAGAGAGAGAGAGAGAGAGAGAGAGAGAGAGAGAGAGAGAGAGAGAGAGAGAGAGAGAGAGACCTACAGTATATGTCGTGTTTGTTTGACCTAACTAAATAATCTTGTGAACCATTTGGACCTTTCATAATGCTTTTATTGAAAAGAATATATTAAGATATTGACCGAAATATAGCTGAATCTGTAACGCAATTAAAGAAAGACCTTCCACAAGAGAAGCCTTGACGTCTCATTTCTCTTGGGAGATAACGTATTAAAATTGGATTCCCTGGTCTTGCTGTTGTGGCTTCCGATGCATAAAATGTCGTGACCTCTTTACACTTGCATGACCTGGTGTACATTTTGAATGATGTACATTCACTATCGTAATATGTATTATGAATAGTCTTGATATACATTCCTTATGCTCAGCGATATGGTTTCAGTTATTATATATACATTCAACAAGACCGTAGGTCCCTTGCATAATTATATGGTCTTCGAAATCCTGCAATTAAATGGAAATGTTACATAAATAAAGAATTTCAATCTTCAAATATAGGAGTAGAATCGAGTAAAGCGATGTTCAGACAGCCTCATTATGGCAAGTTCTGTCTAGCATAATGTCTGCGAGTGACAGTTACAAACTCATACTTTTATATCGCAATATAGTTAGAGTTGCATAATGTATTTATCCTATAACTACTGTAGACATTGATTTGGATTTTCTCAAACTTAGACCTCTTATATTGCCCAATATCTCAGTTTAATGTCCATTCGAACACATTTATTCTTTATGAAAACAATGACAAATCCACCGATGCAAGTCGGTGCTCATCAGGTTGAAATGCGCTGGAATTTAGTTCTTTGAAATACAGACATTAATCATTTCATAATATCAGATGTATATTAAACCTATGTAAATGCGGCTGGCAGATATGAGCCCTATATATGAACTCCAGTTGACATGAGATGCAAAAGATTCATGGCAGTTCCTACTGGCAGTTTTTTTAAATAACGGGCCATTTTCTGTCATGAAATAATCAGTATTTTTGTTTAAATGACCGTTATTTTTCACGCCAAATAGCTAAATATAACACAAGCACAATTAAATAAATTGAAACCT